>NW_027420597.1:0-24977 GCF_009905375.1 Apium graveolens | reverse complement strand
TCACCGTCTCAGATTCCTCCAGATTACTTTTTAATCCACCCTCTTCATCTCCTGCACTTTTCCTTTGGGCAAAACATCAAACACCTTGTCCGTGCTGTTCACAAAAGAGGTGGGAAGACCAAATCATCTCTTACTAGAAATTGCTTTCTACACCTTGTAAAGGACCATTGAAGCTCATGTCTCTTTCAAAATTTCGATTTCCCATCCACTAAAGAAATCCCCTTTCTATTGATAATTTCTCTAAGCTTCGAGTTCTGATCTGTAGCTCGGAGAAGCGCCTCGCGCTCGTTCTTATTGCTTCAAAAGCAGCCTTGGTAGCTCTGCTAACAGTTAATTTCTCCAATGCTTCTAGATGAGTTTCATGGGTAATCTCATCTTCATCAGAACTATCCCAATCCTCAACAACAACTTTTCCACCGGATCCCCCAATAAGAGAGCTAGGAACTCCTCTCTCATTGGTGCTAAAAGCCGCATCTTCCTTAGTCACCTCACTAGGAGTAAAATTGATCTTCTACTTCTCTACGAGCACGAAGAAGTTTCATACTATCCTCCTCAAGAATCTTGCATGTTTTCTGGAACCCCATCTGAATCGTCAGTGTTAAAGCCCACACTCCGTCGGAGTCACAATCCGAACCTTGATACACCATACCCCCTCTGTCTTAAAACCTCATGCCCATTATCAACCTTTTCACCAGATTCACCGACACCCCGCCCTCCTCGAAGCCTGAGTACCTTTATACTTCCCTTCCTTCGCAGAATATGAATCCTTCGCAAGTATCGACCATAAGAATAATCAATTTTTCCCGGCAAATCCCCCTTTTTTTGATGCAGCAATACACCTAGAGTCAGGAATATCATCCCCATATTTCTCCTTCAAGCTATGAATTAGGTCATCTCCTTCTTTGAGAAGTTTGAGAGTAGAGTCTCTCAATTTAGCAAAAATCATCCTTATCATCAACAATTTTCTTAGCTTGCGGCCTCGAAAAACCCAATCTTTGCACCCACATCATAGCGCTTCTCTCCCGATCAGCTTGAATAACCTTGTCATTTTGAAGAAAATACATTGCCTCAAACCTGTGGAAACCACAATCTGTGATATTTTCCACAACCTCAAATTCACATCAGAGGAGTCTAAGATCTGGTCCATAGTTGAACAAAAGCAAGACCTATAAAATAAATTATAGAATATAAGAAATATAATGTTTCGGTGGAGAGGTTAAGAAGAAGAGATGAATTCGTGAGTGAATAAGTTTAAATCTGATTGATGAAGGTAAGAAAAACGGCTACAAAAATTAGGGTTTAGAGAAGGAGGTTAAGTAATATCTAGAGAGAAGCCAGAGGAAAAATTTAGAGAGAGAGACATGTTGAAAACCTCCTTTTAACCACCTTGTAAGTCACTTTTCACCATATTAGAGTCACTTTGCACCTTAAAAGAGTCATTTTCCACTATATATTTGTACAATTAACATGTTATTAGCATATACATCCAATTTGACATCCTTTTACCACCTCTTAGTTCCACTTCACCACAAGTCAATTTTGTTCCACATTTTGGTTCTAATTAACCATGTAAGTCACTTTTCACCATATTATAGTCACTTTGCACCCTATAAGAGTCACTTTCCACCATATATTTGTTCAATTAACATGTTAACATCATATCCAGTTAATTTGACATTGTTTTATCACCTCTTAGTTCCACTTTAATACAAGGCAATTGTGTTTCACATTTTGGCTCTATTCAACCATGTAATTCACTTTTCACCATATTAGAGTCACTTTGCACCCTATAAGAGTCACTTTCCACCATATATTTGTACAATTAACATGTTAACATCATATACATCCAATTTGACATTCTATTATCACATCTTAGTTCCAATTTCATACAAGTTGTTTCACATTTTGGCTCTAATCAACCATGTAAGTCACTTTTCACCATATTAGAGTCACTTTGCACCCTAAAAGAGTCACTTTCCACTATATATTTGTACAATTAACATGTTAACATCATATACATCTAATTTGACATCCTTTTACCACTTCTTAGTTCCACTTTCACAAAAGTCAATTTTGTTCCACATTTTTGTTCTAATTAACCATGTAAGTCACTTTTCACCATATTAGAGTCACTTTGCACCCTATAAGAGTCACTTTCCACCATATATTTGTACAATTAACATGTTAACACCATATCCATTCAATTGACATCGTTTTATCACCTCTTAGTTGAACTTTCATACAAGTCAATTTTGTTTCACATTTTGGCTCTAATCAACCATGTAATTCACTTTTCACCATATTATAGTCACTTTGCACCCTAAAAGAGTCACTTTCCACCATATATTTGTACAATTAAAATGTTAACATCATATACATCCAATTTGACATTCGTTTATCACCTCTTAGTTCCACTTTCATACAAGTCAATTTTGTTTCACATTTTGGCTCTAATCAACCATGTAAGGTCACTTTTCACCATATTAGAGTCACTTTGCACCCTATTAAGAGTCACTTTCCACCATATACTTGTACAATTAACATGTTAACATTATATACATCCAATTTGACATACTTTTACCACTTCTGAGTTCCACTTTCATACAAGTCATTTTTGTTCCACATTTTGGTTCTAATCAACCATGTAAGTAATTTTTCACCATATTAGAGTCACTTTGCACCCTATAATGGTCACTTTCCACCATATATTTGTACAATTAACATGTTAACATCATATCCATTCAATTTGACATCGTTTTATCACCTCTTAGTTCCACTTTCATACAAGTCAATTTTGTTTCACATTTTGGCTCTAATCAACCATGTAATTCACTTTTCACCATATTATAGTCACTTTGCACCCTAAAAGAGTCACTTTCCACCATATATTTGTACAATTAACATGTTAACATCATATACATCCAATTTGACATTCTTTTATCACCTCTTAGTTCCACTTTCATACAAGTCAATTTTGTTTCACATTTTGGCTCTAATCAACCATGTAAGTCACTTTTCACCATATTAGAGTCACTTTGCACCCTATAAGAGTCACTTTCCACCATATATTTGTACAATTAACATGTTAACATCATATACATCCAATTTGACATCTTTTATCACCTCTTAGTTCCACTTTCATACAAGTCAATTGTGTTCACATTTTGGCTTCTAATCAACCATGTAAGTCACTTTTCACCATATTAGAGTCACTTTGCACCCTATAAGAGTCACTTTCCACCATATATTTGTACAATTAACATGTTAACATCATATACATCAATTTGACATCTTTTATCACCTCTTAGTTCCACTTTCATACAAGTCAATTTTGTTTCACATTTTGGCTCTAATCAACCATGTAATTCACTTTTCACCATATTAGAGTCACTTTGCACCCTATAAGAGTCACTTTCCACTATATATTTGTACAATTAACATGTTAACATCATATACATCCAATTTGACATCTTTTTACCACCTCTTAGTTCCACTTTCACACAATGTCAATTTTGTTCCACATTTTGGTTCTAATTAACCATGTAAGTCACTTTTCACCATATTAGAGTCACTTTGCACCCTATAAGAGTCACTTTCCATCATATATGTGTTCAATTAACATGTTAACATCATATCCATTCAATTTGACATCGTTTTATCACCTCTTAGTTCCACTTTAATACAAGTCAATTGTGTTTCACATTTTGGCTCTAATCAACCATGTAATTCACTTTTCACCATATTAGAGTCACTTTGCACCCTATAAGAGTCACTTTCCACCATATATTTGTACAATTAACATGTTAACATCATATACATTCAATTTGACATCATTTTATCACCTCTTAGTTCCACTTTCATACAAGTCAATTTTGTTTCACATTTTGGCTCTAATCAACCATGTAAGTCACTTTTCACCATATTAGAGTCACTTTGCACCTAAAAGAGTCACTTTCCACTATATATTTGTACAATTAACATGTTAACATCATATACATCCAATTTGACATCCTTTTACCACCTCTTAGTTCCACTTTCACACAAGTCAATTTTGTTCCACATTTTGGTTCTAATTAACCATGTAAGTCACTTTTCACCATATTAGAGTCACTTGCACCCTATAAGAGTCACTTTCCACCATATATTTGTACAATTAACATGTTAACATCATATACATTCAATTTGACATCGTTTATCACCTCTTAGTTCCACTTTCATACAAGTCAATTTTGTTTCACATTTTGGCTCTAATCAACCATGTAATTCACTTTTCACCATATTAGAGTCACTTTGCACCCTATAAGAGTCACTTTCACCATATATTTGTACAATTAACATGTTAACATCATATACATTCAATTTGACATCATTTTATCACCTCTTAGTTCCACTTTCATACAAGTCAATTTTGTTTCACATTTTGGCTCTAATCAACCATGTAAGTCACTTTTCACCATATTAGAGTCACTTTGCACCCTATAAGAGTCACTTTCCACTATATATTTGTACAATTAACATGTTACATCATATACATCAATTTGACATCTTTTTACCACCTCTTAGTTCCACTTTCACAAAGTCAATTTTGTTCACATTTTGGTTCTAATCAACCATGTAAGTCACTTTTCACCATATTAGAGTCACTTTGCACCCTATAAGAGTCACTTTCCACCATATATTTGTACAATTAACATGTTAACATCATATACATCCAATTTGACAATCTTTATCACCTCTTAGTTCCACTTTCATACAAGTCAATTTGTTTCACATTTGGGCTCTAATCAACCATGTAATTCACTTTTCACCATAATTAGAGTCACTTTGCACCCTATAAGAGTCACTTTCCACCATATATTTGTACAATTAACATGTTACACATATACATCTAATTGACATCTTTTAATCACCTCTTAGTTCCACTTTCATACAAGTCAATTTGTTTCACATTTTGGGCTCTAATCAACCATGTAAGTCACTTTTCACCATATTAGAGTCACTTTGCACCCGATAAGAGTCACTTTCCACCATATATTTGTACAATTAAAAATGTTAACATCATATACATCCAATTTGACATTCTTTTATCACCTCTTAGTTCCACTTTCATACAAGTCAATTTTGTTTCACATTTTGGCTCTAATCAACCATGTAAGTCACTTTTTCACCATATTAGAGTCACTTTGCCACCCTATAATAGTCACTTTCCACCATATATTTGTTCAATTAACATGTTAACATCATATCCATCCAATTTGACATTCTGTTATCACCTCTTAGTTCCACTTTCATACAAGTCAATTTGTTTCACATTTGGCTCTAATCAACCATGTAAGTCACTTTTCACCATATTAGAGTCACTTTGCACCCTAAAAGAGTCACTTTCCACAATATATTTGTACAATTAACATGTTAACATCATATACATCCAATTTGACATCCTTTTACCACCTCTTAGTTCCACTTTCATACAAGTCAATTTGTTCCACATTTTGGCTTCTAATTAACCATGTAAGTCACTTTCACCATATTAGAGTCACTTTGCACCCTATAAGAGTCACTTTCCACCATATATTTGTACAATTAACATGTTAACATCATATACATCCAATTTGACATCTTTTATCACCTCTTAGTTCCACTTTCAAACAAGTCAATTTTGTTTCACATTTTGGCTCTAATCAACCATGTAATTCACTTTTCACCATATTAGAGTCACTTTGCACCCTATAAGAGTCACTTTCCACCATATATTTGTACAATTAACATGTTAACATCATATACATCCAATTTGACATCTTTTATCACCTCTTAGTTCCACTTTCATACAAGTCAATTTTGTTTCACATTTTGGCTCTAATCAACCATGTAAGTCACTTTTCACCATATTAGAGTCACTTTGCACCCTAAAAGAGTCACTTTCCACTATATATTTGTACAATTAACATGTTAACATCATATACATCCAATTTGACATCCTTTTACCACCTCTTAGTTCCACTTTCACACAAGTCAATTTTGTTCCACATTTTGGTTCTAATTAACCATGTAAGTCACTTTTCACCATATTAGAGTCACTTTGCACCCTATAAGAGTCACTTTCCACCATATATTTGTACAATTAACATGTTAACATCATATCCATTCAATTTGACATCGTTTTATCACCTCTTAGTTCCACTTTCATACAAGTCAATTTTGTTTCACATTTTGGCTCTAATCAACCATGTAATTCACTTTTCACCATATTAGAGTCACTTTGCACCCTATAAGAGTCACTTTCCACCATATATTTGTACAATTAAAATGTTAACATCATATACATCCAATTTGACATCCTTTTATCACCTCTTAGTTCCACTTTCATACAAGTCAATTTGTTCACATTTTGGTTCTAATTAACCATGTAAGTCACTTTTCACCATATTAGAGTCACTTTGCACCCTATAAGAGTCACTTTCCACCATATATTTGTACAATTAACATGTTAACATCATATACATTCAATTTGACATCGTTTATCACCTCTTAGTTCCACTTTAATACAAGTCAATTGTGTTTCACATTTTGGCTCTAATCAACCATGTAATTCACTTTTCACCATATTAGAGTCACTTTGCACCCTATAAGAGTCACTTTCCACCATATATTTGTACAATTAACATGTTAACATCATATACATCCAATTTGACATTCTTTTATCACCTCTTAGTTCCACTTTCATACAAGTCAATTTTGTTTCACATTTTGGCTCTAATCAACCATGTAAGTCACTTTTCACCATATTAGAGTCACTTTGCACCCTATAAAGAGTCACTTTCCACTATATATTTGTACAATTAACATGTTAACATCATATACATCCAATTTGACATCCTTTTATCCACCTCTTAGTTCCACTTTCATACAAGTCAATTTTGTTCACATTTTGGCTTCTAATAACCATGTAAGTCACTTTTCACCATATTAGAGTCACTTTGCACCCTATAAGAGTCACTTTCCACCATATATTTGTACAATTAACATGTTAACATCATATCCATTCAATTTGACATCGTTTTATCACCTCTTAGTTCCACTTTCATACAAGTCAATTTTGTTTCACATTTTGGCTCTAATCAACCATGTAATTCACTTTTCACCATATTAGAGTCACTTTGCACCCTATAAGAGTCACTTTCCACCATATATTTGTACAATTAAAATGTTAACATCATATACATCCAATTTGACATTCTTTTATCACCTCTTAGTTCCACTTTCATACAAGTCAATTTTGTTTCACATTTTGGCTCTAATCAACCATGTAAGTCACTTTTCACCATATTAGAGTCACTTTGCACCCTATAAGAGTCACTTTCCACCATATATTTGTACAATTAACATGTTAACATCATATACATCCAATTTGACATCCTTTTACCACCTCTTAGTTCCACTTTCATACAAGTCAATTTTGTTTCACATTTTGGCTCTAATCAACCATGTAATTCACTTTTCACCATATTAGAGTCACTTTGCACCCTATAAGAGTCACTTTCCACCATATATTTGTACAATTAACATGTTAACATCATATCCATTCAATTTGACATCGTTTTATCACCTCTTAGTTCCACTTTCATACAAGTCAATTTTGTTTCACATTTTGGCTCTAATCAACCATGTAAGTCACTTTTCACCATATTAGAGTCACTTTGCACCCTATAAAGAGTCACTTTCCACCATATATTTGTACAATTAACATGTTAACATCATATACATCCAATTTGACATTCTTTTATCACCTCTTAGTTCCACTTTCATACAAGTCAATTTTGTTTCACATTTTGGCTCTAATCAACCATGTAAGTCACTTTTCACCATATTAGAGTCACTTTGCACCCTATAAGAGTCACTTTCCACCATATATTTGTACAATTAACATGTTAACATCATATACATTCCAATTTGACATCTTTTATCACCTCTTAGTTCCACTTTCATACAAGTCAATTTTGTTCACATTTTGGCTCTAATCAACCATGTAAGTCACTTTTCACCATATTAGAGTCACTTTGCACCCTATAAGAGTCACTTTCCACCATATATTTGTACAATTAACATGTTAACATCATATACATTCAATTTGACATCTTTTATCACCTCTTAGTTCCACTTTCATACAAGTCAATTTTGTTTCACATTTTGGCTCTAATCAACCATGTAATTCACTTTTCACCATATTAGAGTCACTTTGCACCCTATAAGAGTCACTTTCCACCATATATTTGTACAATTAACATGTTAACATCATATACATTCCAATTTGACATCCTTTTATCCACCTCTTAGTTCCACTTTCATACAAGTCAATTTTGTTCACATTTTGGCTTCTAATCAACCATGTAAGTCACTTTTCACCATATTAGAGTCACTTTGCACCCTATAAGAGTCACTTTCCACCATATATTTGTACAATTAACATGTTAACATCATATACATTCAATTTGACATCTTTTATCACCTCTTAGTTCCACTTTCATACAAGTCAATTTTGTTTCACATTTTGGCTCTAATCAACCATGTAATTCACTTTTCACCATATTAGAGTCACTTTGCACCCTATAAGAGTCACTTTCCACCTATATATTTGTACAATTAACATGTTAACATCATATACATCCAATTTGACATCCTTTTACCACCTCTTAGTTCCACTTTCACACAAGTCAA
The DNA here is from genome assembly GCF_009905375.1 of Apium graveolens. Lineage (NCBI taxonomy): Eukaryota > Viridiplantae > Streptophyta > Magnoliopsida > Apiales > Apiaceae > Apium > Apium graveolens. The sequence goes on along the minus strand of NW_027420597.1, from coordinate 16,262 downwards.
TTTTGTTTCCACATTTTGGTTCTAATTAACCATGTAAGTCACTTTTCACCATATTAGAGTCACTTTGCACCCTATAAGAGTCACTTTCCACCATATATTTGTTCAATTAACATGTTAACATCATATCCATTCCAATTTGACATCTTTTATCACCTCTTAGTTCCACTTTAATACAAGTCAATTGTGTTTCACATTTTGGCTCTAATCAACCATGTAATTCACTTTTCACCATATTAGAGTCACTTTGCACCCTATAAGAGTCACTTTCCACCATATATTTGTACAATTAACATGTTAACATCATATACATCCAATTTGACATTCTTTTATCACCTCTTAGTTCCACTTTCATACAAGTCAATTTTGTTTCACATTTTGGCTCTAATCAACCATGTAAGTCACTTTTCACCATATTAGAGTCACTTTGCACCCTATAAGAGTCACTTTCCACCATATATTTGTACAATTAACATGTTAACATCATATACATCCAATTTGACATCTTTTATCACCTCTTAGTTCCACTTTCATACAAGTCAATTGTGTTTCACATTTTGGCTCTAATCAACCATGTAAGTCACTTTTCACCATATTAGAGTCACTTTGCACCCTATAAGAGTCACTTTCCACCATATATTTGTACAATTAACATGTTAACATCATATACATTCAATTTGACATTCTTTTATCACCTCTTAGTTCCACTTTCATACAAGTCAATTTTGTTTCACATTTTGGCTCTAATCAACCATGTAAGTCACTTTTCACCATATTAGAGTCACTTTGCACCCTATAAGAGTCACTTTCCACCATATATTTGTACAATTAACATGTTAACATCATATACATCCAATTTGACATTCTTTTATCACCTCTTAGTTCCACTTTCATACAAGTCAATTTTGTTTCACATTTTGGCTCTAATCAACCATGTAAGTCACTTTTCACCATATTAGAGTCACTTTGCACCCTAAAGAGTCACTTTCCACCATATATTTGTACAATTAACATGTTAACATCATATACATCTCAATTTGACATCTTTTACCACCTCTTAGTTCCACTTTCACAAAAGTCAATTTTGTTCACATTTTGGCTTCTAATAACCATGTAAGTCACTTTTCACCATATTAGAGTCACTTTGCACCCTATAAGAGTCACTTTCCACCATATATTTGTACAATTAACATGTTAACATTATATCCATTCAATTTGACATCGTTTTATCACCTCTTAGTTCCACTTTCATACAAGTCAATTTTGTTTCACATTTTGGCTCTAATCAACCATGTAAGTCACTTTTCACCATATTAGAGTCACTTTGCACCCTATAAGAGTCACTTTCCACCATATATTTGTACAATTAACATGTTAACATCATATACATCCAATTTGACATTCTTTTATCACCTCTTAGTTCCACTTTCATACAAGTCAATTTTGTTTCACATTTTGGCTCTAATCAACCATGTAAGTCACTTTTCACCATATTAGAGTCACTTTGCACCCTATAAGAGTCACTTTCCACCATATATTTGTACAATTAACATGTTAACATCATATACATCCAATTTGACATCTTTTATCCACCTCTTAGTTCCACTTTCATACAAGTCAATTTTGTTTCACATTTTGGTTCTAATCAACCATGTAAGTCACTTTTCACCATATTAGAGTCACTTTGCACCCTATAAGAGTCACTTTCCACCATATATTTGTACAATTAACATGTTAACATCATATCCATTCAATTTGACATCGTTTTATCACCTCTTAGTTCCACTTTCATACAAGTCAATTTTGTTTCACATTTTGGCTCTAATCAACCATGTAATTCACTTTTCACCATATTAGAGTCACTTTGCACCCTATAAGAGTCACTTTCCACCATATATTTGTACAATTAACATGTTAACATCATATACATCCAATTTGACATTCTTTTATCACCTCTTAGTTCCACTTTCATACAAGTCAATTTTGTTTCACATTTTGGCTCTAATCAACCATGTAAGTCACTTTTCACCATATTAGAGTCACTTTGCACCCTATAAGAGTCACTTTCCACCATATATTTGTACAATTAACATGTTAACATCATATACATCCAATTTGACATTCTTTTACCACCTCTGAGTTCCACTTTCATACAAGTCAATTTTGTTCCACATTTTGGTTCTAATCAATCATGTAAGTCATTTTTCACCATATTAGAGTCACTTTGCACCCAATAAGAGTCACTTTCCACCAAATATTTGTACAATTAACATGTTAACATCATATACCATTCAATTTGACATCGTTTTATCACCTCTTAGTTCCACTTTCATACAAGTCAATTTTGTTTCACATTTTGGCTCTAATCAACCATGTAATTCACTTTTCACCATATTAGAGTCACTTTGCACCCTATAAGAGTCACTTTCCACTATATATTTGTACAATTAACATGTTAACATCATATACATCCAATTTGACATCTTTTTACCACCTCTTAGTTCCACTTTCACACATGTCAATTTTGTTCCACATTTTGGTTCTAATTAACCATGTAAGTCACTTTTCACCATATTAGAGTCACTTTGCACCCTATAAGAGTCACTTTCCACCATATATTTGTTACAATTAACATGTTAACATCATATCCATTCAATTTGACATCGTTTTATCACCTCTTAGTTCCACTTTCATACAAGTCAATTGTGTTTCACATTTTGGCTCTAATCAACCATGTAATTCACTTTTCACCATATTAGAGTCACTTTGCACCCTATAAGAGTCACTTTCCACCATATATTTGTACAATTAACATGTTAACATCATATACATCCAATTTGACATTCTTTTATCACCTCTTAGTTCCACTTTCATACAAGTCAATTTTGTTTCACATTTTGGCTCTAATCAACCATGTAAGTCACTTTTCACCATATTAGAGTCACTTTGCACCCTATAAGAGTCACTTTCCACCTATATATTTGTACAATTAACATGTTAACATCATATACATCCAATTTGACATCCTTTTACCACCTCTTAGTTCCACTTTCACACAAGTCAATTTTGTTCCACATTTTGGTTCTAATTAACCATGTAAGTCACTTTTCACCATATTAGAGTCACTTTGCACCCTATAAGAGTCACTTTCCACCATATATTTGTACAATTAACATGTTAACATCATATCCATTCAATTTGACATCGTTTTATCACCTCTTAGTTCCACTTTCATACAAGTCAATTTTGTTTCACATTTTGGCTCTAATCAACCATGTAATTCACTTTTCACCATATTAGAGTCACTTTGCACCCTATAAGAGTCACTTTCCACCATATATTTGTACAATTAACATGTTAACATCATATACATCCAATTTGACATTCTTTTATCACCTCTTAGTTCCACTTTCATACAAGTCAATTTTGTTTCACATTTTGGCTCTAATCAACCATGTAAGTCACTTTTCACCATATTAGAGTCACTTTGCACCCTATAAGAGTCACTTTCCACCATATATTTGTACAATTAACATGTTAACATCATATACATCCAATTTGACATCCTTTTACCACCTCTTAGTTCCACTTTCATACAAGTCAATTTTGTTTCCACATTTTGGCTTCTAATCAACCATGTAAGTCACTTTTCACCATATTAGAGTCACTTTGCACCCTATAAGAGTCACTTTCCACCATATATTTGTACAATTAACATGTTAACATCATATACATCCAATTTGACATCGTTTTATCACCTCTTAGTTCCACTTTCATACAAGTCAATTTTGTTTCACATTTTGGCTCTAATCAACCATGTAATTCACTTTTCACCATATTAGAGTCACTTTGCACCCTATAAGAGTCACTTTCCACCATATATTTGTACAATTAACATGTTAACATCATATACATCCAATTTGACATCTTTTATCACCTCTTAGTTCCACTTTCATACAAGTCAATTTTGTTCACATTTTGGCTCTAATCAACCATGTAAGTCACTTTTCACCATATTAGAGTCACTTTGCACCCTATAAGAGTCACTTTCCACCATATATTTGTACAATTAACATGTTAACATCATATACATCCAATTTGACATCTTTTATCACCTCTTAGTTCCACTTTCATACAAGTCAATTTTGTTTCACATTTTGGCTCTAATCAACCATGTAAGTCACTTTTCACCATATTAGAGTCACTTTGCACCCTATAAGAGTCACTTTCCACCATATATTTGTACAATTAACATGTTAACATCATATACATCCAATTTGACATTCTTTTATCACCTCTTAGTTCCACTTTCATACAAGTCAATTTTGTTTCACATTTTGGCTCTAATCAACCATGTAAGTCACTTTTCACCATATTAGAGTCACTTTGCACCCTATAAGAGTCACTTTCCACCATATATTTGTACAATTAACATGTTAACATCATATACATCCAATTTGACATCCTTTTACACCTCTTAGTTCCACTTTCATACAAGTCAATTTGTTCCACATTTTGGTTCTAATCAACCATGTAAGTCACTTTTCACCATATTAGAGTCACTTTGCACCCTATAAGAGTCACTTTCCACCATATATTTGTACAATTAACATGTTAACATCATATACATCCAATTTGACATTCTTTTATCACCTCTTAGTTCCACTTTCATACAAGTCAATTTTGTTTCACATTTTGGCTCTAATCAACCATGTAAGTCACTTTTCACCATATTAGAGTCACTTTGCACCCTATAAGAGTCACTTTCCACCATATATTTGTACAATTAACATGTTAACATCATATACATTCAATTTGACATCATTTTATCACCTCTTAGTTCCACTTTCATACAAGTCAATTTTGTTTCACATTTTGGCTCTAATCAACCATGTAAGTCACTTTTCACCATATTAGAGTCACTTTGCACCCTATAAGAGTCACTTTCCACTATATATTTGTACAATTAACATGTTAACATCATATACATCCAATTTGACATCCTTTTACCACCTCTTAGTTCCACTTTCACACAAGTCAATTTTGTTCCACATTTTGGTTCTAATTAACCATGTAAGTCACTTTTCACCATATTAGAGTCACTTTGCACCCTATAAGAGTCACTTTCCACCATATATTTGTACAATTAACATGTTAACATCATATACATTCAATTTGACATCGTTTTATCACCTCTTAGTTCCACTTTCATACAAGTCAATTTTGTTTCACATTTTGGCTCTAATCAACCATGTAATTCACTTTTCACCATATTAGAGTCACTTTGCACCCTATAAGAGTCACTTTCCACCATATATTTGTACAATTAAAATGTTAACATCATATACATCCAATTTGACATCCTTTTACCACCTCTTAGTTCCACTTTCACACATGTCAATTTTGTTCCACATTTTGGTTCTAATTAACCATGTAAGTCACTTTTCACCATATTAGAGTCACTTTGCACCCTATAAGAGTCACTTTCCACCATATATTTGTTCAATTAACATGTTAACATCATATCCATTCAATTTGACATCGTTTTATCACCTCTTAGTTCCACTTTAATACAAGTCAATTGTGTTTCACATTTTGGCTCTAATCAACCATGTAATTCACTTTTCACCATATTAGAGTCACTTTGCACCCTATAAGAGTCACTTTCCACCATATATTTGTACAATTAACATGTTAACATCATATACATCCAATTTGACATTCTTTTATCACCTCTTAGTTCCACTTTCATACAAGTCAATTTTGTTTCACATTTTGGCTCTAATCAACCATGTAAGTCACTTTTCACCATATTAGAGTCACTTTGCACCCTATAAGAGTCACTTTTCCACCATATATTTGTACAATTAACATGTTAACATCATATACATCCAATTTGACATCCTTTTACCACCTCTTAGTTCCACTTTCACACAAGTCAATTTTGTTCCACATTTTGGTTCTAATTAACCATGTAAGTCACTTTTCACCATATTAGAGTCACTTTGCACCCTATAAGAGTCACTTTCCACCATATATTTGTACAATTAACATGTTAACATCATATCCATTCAATTTGACATCGTTTTATCACCTCTTAGTTCCACTTTCATACAAGTCAATTTTGTTTCACATTTTGGCTCTAATCAACCATGTAATTCACTTTTCACCATATTAGAGTCACTTTGCACCCTATAAGAGTCACTTTCCACCATATATTTGTACAATTAACATGTTAACATCATATACATCCAATTTGACATTCTTTTATCACCTCTTAGTTCCACTTTCATACAAGTCAATTTTGTTTCACATTTTGGCTCTAATCAACCATGTAAGTCACTTTTCACCATATTAGAGTCACTTTGCACCCTATAAGAGTCACTTTCCACCATATATTTGTACAATTAACATGTTAACATCATATACATCCAATTTGACATCCTTTTATCACCTCTTAGTTCCACTTTCATACAAGTCAATTTTGTTTCACATTTTGGCTCTAATCAACCATGTAAGTCACTTTTCACCATATTAGAGTCACTTTGCACCCTATAAGAGTCACTTTCCACCATATATTTGTACAATTAACATGTTAACATCATATACATTCAATTTGACATCGTTTTATCACCTCTTAGTTCCACTTTCATACAAGTCAATTTTGTTTCACATTTTGGCTCTAATCAACCATGTAATTCACTTTTCACCATATTAGAGTCACTTTGCACCCTATAAGAGTCACTTTCCACCATATATTTGTACAATTAACATGTTAACATCATATACATCCAATTTGACATCCTTTTATCACCTCTTAGTTCCACTTTCATACAAGTCAATTTTGTTCACATTTTGGCTCTAATCAACCATGTAAGTCACTTTTCACCATATTAGAGTCACTTTGCACCCTATAAGAGTCACTTTCCACCATATATTTGTACAATTAACATGTTAACATCATATACATTCAATTTGACATCGTTTTATCACCTCTTAGTTCCACTTTAATACAAGTCAATTGTGTTTCACATTTTGGCTCTAATCAACCATGTAATTCACTTTTCACCATATTAGAGTCACTTTGCACCCTATAAGAGTCACTTTCCACCATATATTTGTACAATTAACATGTTAACATCATATACATCCAATTTGACATTCTTTTATCACCTCTTAGTTCCACTTTCATACAAGTCAATTTTGTTTCACATTTTGGCTCTAATCAACCATGTAAGTCACTTTTCACCATATTAGAGTCACTTTGCACCCTATAAGAGTCACTTTCCACCATATATTTGTACAATTAACATGTTAACATCATATACATCCAATTTGACATCCTTTTATCACCTCTTAGTTCCACTTTCATACAAGTCATTTTTGTTCCACATTTTGGTTCTAATCAACCATGTAAGTCATTTTTCACCATATTAGAGTCACTTTGCACCCTATAATGGTCACTTTCCACCATATATTTGTACAATTAACATGTTAACATCATATCCATTCAATTTGACATCGTTTTATCACCTCTTAGTTCCACTTTCATACAAGTCAATTTTGTTTCACATTTTGGCTCTAATCAATCATGTAATTCACTTTTCACCATATTAGAGTCACTTTGCACCCTATAAGAGTCACTTTCCACTATATATTTGTACAATTAACATGTTAACATCATATACATCCAATTTGACATCCTTTTACCACCTCTTAGTTCCACTTTCACACAAGTCAATTTTGTTCCACATTTTGGTTCTAATTAACCATGTAAGTCACTTTTCACCATATTAGAGTCACTTTGCACCCTATAAGAGTCACTTTCCACCATATATTTGTTCAATTAACATGTTAACATCATATCCATTCAATTTGACATCGTTTTATCACCTCTTAGTTCCACTTTAATACAAGTCAATTGTGTTTCACATTTTGGCTCTAATCAACCATGTAATTCACTTTTCACCATATTAGAGTCACTTTGCACCCTATAAGAGTCACTTTCCACCATATATTTGTACAATTAACATGTTAACATCATATACATTCCAATTTGACATTCTTTTATCACCTCTTAGTTCCACTTTCATACAAGTCAATTTTGTTTCACATTTTGGCTCTAATCAACCATGTAAGTCACTTTTCACCATATTAGAGTCACTTTGCACCCTAAAGAGTCACTTTCCACCATATATTTGTACAATTAACATGTTAACATCATATACATCCAATTTGACATCCTTTTACCACCTCTTAGTTCCACTTTCACACAAGTCAATTTTGTTCCACATTTTGGTTCTAATTAACCATGTAAGTCACTTTTCACCATATTAGAGTCACTTTGCACCCTATAAGAGTCACTTTCCACCATATATTTGTACAATTAACATGTTAACATCATATCCATTCAATTTGACATCGTTTTATCACCTCTTAGTTCCACTTTCATACAAGTCAATTGTGTTTCACATTTTGGCTCTAATCAACCATGTAATTCACTTTTCACCATATTAGAGTCACTTTGCACCCTATAAGAGTCACTTTCCACCATATATTTGTACAATTAACATGTTAACATCATATACATCCAATTTGACATTCTTTTATCACCTCTTAGTTCCACTTTCATACAAGTCAATTTTGTTTCACATTTTGGCTCTAATCAACCATGTAAGTCACTTTTCACCATATTAGAGTCACTTTGCACCCTATAAGAGTCACTTTCCACCTATATATTTGTACAATTAACATGTTAACATCATATACATCCAATTTGACATCTTTTATCACCTCTTAGTTCCACTTTCATACAAGTCAATTTTGTTTCCACATTTTGGCTTCTAATCAACCATGTAAGTCACTTTTCACCATATTAGAGTCACTTTGCACCCTATAAGAGTCACTTTCCACCATATATTTGTACAATTAACATGTTAACATCATATCCATTCAATTTGACATCTTTTATCACCTCTTAGTTCCACTTTCATACAAGTCAATTTTGTTTCACATTTTGGCTCTAATCAACCATGTAATTCACTTTTCACCATATTAGAGTCACTTTGCACCCTATAAGAGTCACTTTCCACCATATATTTGTACAATTAACATGTTAACATCATATACATCCAATTTGACATCTTTTATCACCTCTTAGTTCCACTTTCATACAAGTCAATTTTGTTTCACATTTTGGCTCTAATCAACCATGTAAGTCACTTTTCACCATATTAGAGTCACTTTGCACCCTATAAGAGTCACTTTCCACCTATATATTTGTACAATTAACATGTTAACATCATATACATCCAATTTGACATCCTTTTACCACCTCTTAGTTCCACTTTCACACAAGTCAATTTTGTTCCACATTTTGGTTCTAATTAACCATGTAAGTCACTTTTCACCATATTAGAGTCACTTTGCACCCTATAAGAGTCACTTTCCACCATATATTTGTACAATTAACATGTTAACATCATATCCATTCAATTTGACATCGTTTTATCACCTCTTAGTTCCACTTTCATACAAGTCAATTTTGTTTCACATTTTGGCTCTAATCAACCATGTAATTCACTTTTCACCATATTAGAGTCACTTTGCACCCTATAAGAGTCACTTTCCACCATATATTTGTACAATTAACATGTTAACATCATATACATCCAATTTGACATCTTTTATCACCTCTTAGTTCCACTTTCATACAAGTCAATTTTGTTTCACATTTTGGCTCTAATCAACCATGTAAGTCACTTTTCACCATATTAGAGTCACTTTGCACCCTATAAGAGTCACTTTCCACCATATATTTGTACAATTAACATGTTAACATCATATACATCCAATTTGACATCCTTTTACCACCTCTTAGTTCCACTTTCATACAAGTCAATTTTGTTCACATTTTGGCTTCTAATCAACCATGTAAGTCACTTTTCACCATATTAGAGTCACTTTGCACCCTATAAGAGTCACTTTCCACCATATATTTGTACAATTAACATGTTAACATCATATCCATTCAATTTGACATCGTTTTATCACCTCTTAGTTCCACTTTCATACAAGTCAATTTTGTTTCACATTTTGGCTCTAATCAACCATGTAATTCACTTTTCACCATATTAGAGTCACTTTGCACCCTATAAGAGTCACTTTCCACCATATATTTGTACAATTAACATGTTAACATCATATACATCCAATTTGACATCCTTTTACCACCTCTTAGTTCCACTTTCACACAAGTCAATTTTGTTTCCAATTTTGGCTCTAATGAACCATGTAAGTCACTTTTCACCATATTAGAGTCACTTTGCACCCTATAAGAGTCACTTTCCACCATATATTTGTTCAATTAACATGTTAACATCATATCCATTCAATTTGACATCGTTTTATCACCTCTTAGTTCCACTTTAATACAAGTCAATTGTGTTTCACATTTTGGCTCTAATCAACCATGTAATTCACTTTTCACCATATTAGAGTCACTTTGCACCCTATAAGAGTCACTTTCCACCATATATTTGTACAATTAACATGTTAACATCATATACATCCAATTTGACATTCTTTTATCACCTCTTAGTTCCACTTTCATACAAGTCAATTTTGTTTCACATTTTGGCTCTAATCAACCATGTAAGTCACTTTTCACCATATTAGAGTCACTTTGCACCCTAAAGAGTCACTTTTCCACTATATATTTGTACAATTAACATGTTAACATCATATACATCCAATTTGACATCCTTTTACCACCTCTTAGTTCCACTTTCACACAAGTCAATTTTGTTCCACATTTTGGTTCTAATTAACCATGTAAGTCACTTTTCACCATATTAGAGTCACTTTGCACCCTATAAGAGTCACTTTCCACCATATATTTGTACAATTAACATGTTAACATCATATCCATTCAATTTGACATCGTTTTATCACCTCTTAGTTCCACTTTCATACAAGTCAATTTTGTTTCACATTTTGGCTCTAATCAACCATGTAATTCACTTTTCACCATATTAGAGTCACTTTGCACCCTATAAGAGTCACTTTCCACATATATTTGTACAATTAACATGTTAACATCATATACATCCAATTTGACATTCTTTTATCACCTCTTAGTTCCACTTTCATACAAGTCAATTTTGTTTCACATTTTGGCTCTAATCAACCATGTAAGTCACTTTTCACCATATTAGAGTCACTTTGCACCCTATAAGAGTCACTTTCCACCATATATTTGTACAATTAACATGTTAACATCATATACATCCAATTTGACATCTTTTTACCACCTCTTAGTTCCACTTTCATACAAGTCAATTTTGTTTCACATTTTGGCTCTAATCAACCATGTAAGTCACTTTTCACCATATTAGAGTCACTTTGCACCCTATAAGAGTCACTTTCCACCATATATTTGTACAATTAACATGTTAACATCATATACCATTCAATTTGACATCGTTTTATCACCTCTTAGTTCCACTTTAATACAAGTCAATTTTGTTTCACATTTTGGCTCTAATCAACCATGTAATTCACTTTTCACCATATTAGAGTCACTTTGCACCCTATAAGAGTCACTTTCCACTATATATTTGTACAATTAACATGTTAACATCATATACATCCAATTTGACATCCTTTTACCACCTCTTAGTTCCACTTTCACACAAGTCAATTTTGTTCCACATTTTGGTTCTAATTAACCATGTAAGTCACTTTTCACCATATTAGAGTCACTTTGCACCCTATAAGAGTCACTTTCCACCATATATTTGTACAATTAACATGTTAACATCATATCCATCCAATTTGACATCGTTTTACCACCTCTTAGTTCCACTTTCACTACAAGTCAATTTTGTTCCACATTTTGGTTCTAATCAACCATGTAATTCACTTTTCACCATATTAGAGTCACTTTGCACCCTATAAGAGTCACTTTCCACCATATATTTGTACAATTAACATGTTAACATCATATACATCAATTTGACATCTTTTTATCACCTCTTAGTTCCACTTTCATACAAGTCAATTTTGTTTCACATTTTGGCTCTAATCAACCATGTAAGTCACTTTTCACCATATTAGAGTCACTTTGCACCCTATAAGAGTCACTTTCCACATATATTTGTACAATTAACATGTTAACATCATATACATCCAATTTGACATCCTTTTACACCTCTTAGTTCCACTTTCATACAAGTCAATTTTGTTCCACATTTTGGCTTCTAATTAACCATGTAAGTCACTTTTCACCATATTAGAGTCACTTTGCACCCTATAAGAGTCACTTTCCACCATATATTTGTACAATTAACATGTTAACATCATATCCATTCAATTTGACATTCTTTTATCACCTCTTAGTTCCACTTTCATACAAGTCAATTTTGTTTCACATTTTGGCTCTAATCAACCATGTAATTCACTTTTCACCATATTAGAGTCACTTTGCACCCTATAAGAGTCACTTTCCACCATATATTTGTACAATTAACATGTTAACATCATATACATTCAATTTGACATCATTTTATCACCTCTTAGTTCCACTTTCATACAAGTCAATTTTGTTTCACATTTTGGCTCTAATCAACCATGTAAGTCACTTTTAACCATATTAGGGTCACTTTGCACCCTACAGAGTCACTTTCCACTATATATTTGTACAATTAACATGTTAACATCATATACATCCAATTTGACATCCTTTTACCACCTCTTAGTTCCACTTTCACACAAGTCAATTTTGTTCCACATTTTGGTTCTAATTAACCATGTAAGTCACTTTTCACCATATTAGAGTCACTTTGCACCCTATAATGGTCACTTTCCACCATATATTTGTACAATTAACATGTTAACATCATATCCATTCAATTGACATCGTTTTATCACCTCTTAGTTCCACTTTCAATCAAGTCAATTTTGTTTCACATTTTGGCTCTAATCAACCATGTAATTCACTTTTCACCATATTAGAGTCACTTTGCACCCTATAAGAGTCACTTTCCACCATATATTTGTACAATTAAAATGTTAACATCATATACATCCAATTTGACATCCTTTTACCACCTCTTAGTTCCACTTTCACACATGTCAATTTTGTTCCACATTTTGGTTCTAATTAACCATGTAAGTCACTTTTCACCATATTAGAGTCACTTTACACCCTATAAGAGTCACTTTCCACCATATATGTGTTCAATTAACATGTTAACATCATATCCATTCAATTTGACATCGTCTTATCACCTCTTAGTTCCACTTTAATACAAGTCAATTGTGTTTCACATTTTGGCTCTAATCAACCATGTAATTCACTTTTCACCATATTAGAGTCACTTTTCACCCTATAAGAGTCACTTTCCACCATATATTTGTACAATTAACATGTTAACATCATATACCTCCAATTTGACATTCTTTTATCACCTCTTAGTTCCACTTTCATACAAGTCAATTTTGTTTCACATTTTGGCTCTAATCAACCATGTAAGTCACTTTTCACCATATTAGAGTCACTTTGCACCTTAAAAGAGTCATTTTCCACTATATATTTGTACAATTAACATGTTAATATCATATACATCCAATTTGACATCCTTTTACCACCTCTTAGTTCCACTTTCACACAAGTCAATTTTGTTCCACATTTTGGTTCTAATTAACCATGTAAGTCACTTTTCACCATATTAGAGTCACTTTGCACCCTATAAGAGTCACTTTCCACCATATATTTGTACAATTAACATGTTAACATCATATCCATTCAATTTGACATCGTTTTATCACCTCTTAGTTGCACTTTCATACAAGTCAATTTTGTTTCACATTTTGGCTCTAATCAACCATGTAATTCACTTTTCACCATATTATAGTCACTTTGCACCCTAAAGAGTCACTTTCCACCATATATTTGTACAATAAAAATGTTAACATCATATACATACAATTTGACATTCTTTTATCACCTCTTAGTTCCACTTTCATACAAGTCAATTTTGTTTCACATTTTGGCTCTAATCAACCATGTAAGTCACTTTTCACCATATTAGAGTCACTTTGCACCCTATTAGAGTCACTTTCCACCATATAATTGTACAATTAACATGTTAACATTATATACATCCAATTTGACATCCTTTTACCACTTCTGAGTTCCACTTTCATACAAGTCAATTTTGTTCCACATTTTGGTTCTAATCAATCATGCAAGTCATTTTTCACCATATTAGAGTCACTTTGCACCCTATAATGGTCATTTTCCACACAAATATTTGTACAATTAACATGTTAACATCATTTCCATTTAATTTGCCATCGTTTTATCACCTCTTAGTTCCACTTTATACAAGTCAATTTGTTTCACATTTTGGCTCTAATCAGCCATGTAATTCACTTTTCACCATATTATAGAGTCACTTTGCACCCTAAAGAGTCACTTTCGACCATATATTTGTACAATTAACATGTTAACATCATATACATCCAATTTGACATTCTTTTATCACCTCTTAGTTCCACTTTCATACAAGTCAATTTTGTTTCACATTTTGGCTCTAATCAACCATGTAATTCACTTTTCACCATTAGAGTCACTTGCCCTATAAGTCACTTTTCACCATTAGAGTCACTTTGCACCCTATAAGAGTCACTTTCCACCATATATTTGTTCAATTAACATGTTAACATCATATCCATTCAATTGACATCGTTTTATCACCTCTTGTTCCACTTTAATACAAGTCAATTTTGTTTCATATTTTAGCTCTAATCAGCAATGTAATTCACTTTTCACCATATTATAGTCACATTGCACCCTAAAAGAGTCACTTTCCACCATATATTTGTACAATTAACATGTTAACATCATATACATCCAATTTGTCATTCTTTTATCACCAAGAGTTTCACTTTCATAAAAGTCAATTTTGTTTCACATTTTGGCTCTAATCAACCATGTAAGTCACTTTTCACCATATTAGAGTCACTTTGCACCCTATTAGAGTCACTTTCCACCATATATTTGTACAATTAACATGTTAATATCATATACATCCAATTTGACATCCTTTTACCACCTCTGAGATTCCACTTTCATACAAGTCATTTTTGTTCCACATTTTGGTTCTAATCAACCATGTAAGTCATTTTTCACCATATTAGAGTCACTTTGCACCCTATAATGGTCACTTTCCACCAAATATTTGTACAATTAACATGTTAACATCATATCCATTCAATTTGACATCGTTTTATCACCTCTTAGTTCCACTTTCATACAAGTCAATTTTGTTTCACATTTTGGCTCTAATCAACCATGTAATTCACTTTTCACCATATTAGAGTCACTTTGCACCCTATAAGAGTCACTTTCCACTATATATTTGTACAATTAACATGTTAACATCATATACATCCAATTTGACATCCTTTTACCACCTCTTAGTTCCACTTTCACACATGTCAATTTTGTTCCACATTTTGGTTCTAATTAACCATGTAAGTCACTTTTCACCATATTAGAGTCACTTTACACCCTATAAGAGTCACTTTCCACCATATATGTGTTCAATTAACATGTTAACATCATATCCATTCAATTTGACATCGTCTTATCACCTCTTAGTTCCACTTTAATACAAGTCAATTGTGTTTCACATTTTGGCTCTAATCAACCATGTAATTCACTTTTCACCATATTAGAGTCACTTTTCACCCTATAAGAGTCACGTTCCACCATATATTTGTACAATTAACATGTTAACATCATATACCTCCAATTTGACATTCTTTTATCACCTCTTAGTTCTACTTTCATACAAGTCAATTTTGTTTCACATTTTGGCTCTAATCAACCATGTAAGTCACTTTTCACCATATTAGAGTCACTTTGCACCTTAAAAGAGTCATTTTCCACTATATATTTGTACAATTAACATGTTATTATCATATACATCCAATTTGACATCCTTTACCACCTCTTAGTTCCACTTTCACACAAGTCAATTTGTTCCACATTTTGGTTCTAATTAACCATGTAAGTCACTTTTCACCATATTATAGTCACTTTGCACCCTATAAGAGTCACTTTCCACCATATATTTGTTCAATTAACATGTTAACATCATATCCATTTAATTTGACATCGTTTTATCACCTCTTAGTTCCACTTTAATACAAGGCAATTGTGTTTCACATTTTGGCTCTATTCAACCATGTAATTC
>NW_027420596.1:75000-76930 GCF_009905375.1 Apium graveolens | reverse complement strand
ATTCTCGTGTGCATCTTCAACTGCAGTGGCCCCAACAGCCCATTTCTGCAAGCGCCCACACACATCACATCCCCCCCTCAACGAACCCATCCTGTTGTAATTGCTCTCAAGCTTCCAAGGCAGACTTGACAGACGAGGACGGCTTCACATTGGTAGTGAACAGAAAAGCCCTGCAAACAAAGGAACTCAAACTGGCTGCTCAGCCAGTAAGCCTTAGACGGTTACAATGAATTTCGCAGCATGGAATGTGAGGGGCCTGAACAAAGGTCCTCACCAAAAGAATTACAGAATTTTATATCTATGAATGTATTAGTTTTATGGGAATTTTGGAGACTAAGTTAAGGCTCACATTCAGTTGGTATTTCGAAAAAGATTAACAGAAGTTGGAAATGGCTATTATTATGATTATCACTACAATGGTCGAGTTTGGGTTGGTTGGGACCCCCTATTTGGACAGTGAATTTGCATTCTAGTAATGCTCAATGTATTTCTTGTCTAGCCACCTTTATTGACAGAAACTTACCTTTCTGGTTTCCTTTGTGTATGCGTTTAATGATGCAAGTGATAGAGTCGCTCTATGGGACTATTGCAATAACCTCCAAGATGTTTCCCTTCCGTGGTGTTTGATGGGGGATTTCAATTGTGTTCTTGGATTGAATGAAATATCAGGAGGCAGGGAACACTGGACTCCAGACATGCAGGTTTTTAAAGACTGCCTTATCAACAATGGTTTAGGCCCAATTCGCACGGTTGGAGATGTTTTCACTTGGTCTAACAGGAGAGATCAGAATCTGGTTTTGAAAAGGCTGGACAGGATGGTAGGAAATGCTGCATGGTTCAATCTTTTTTCTGAAGGGAGTGTTTTTGTGAAGCCTAAGGGTCTTATGGACCATAATCCGCTGCTGTATGAAGAACCTATGCAATTAACCAGATTGGTAAACCCTTCCAGTTTTTTTAATTTTATGATCGACATTCCTGGCTTTTCTGATTTGGTATCCCACTCTTGGTCTCAAGATTTTCCGGGTAACCCAATGCAGCAATTTAACTCCAAACTTAAGAATGTGAAGAATGCTCTTCGTGACTTTAACAGGAACATGGGAACCTTCATTCCTTGGTGCATGACATTCGTCATCAGCTTCATGACACCCAGAGTTATTGGTCACAAGCAGAAATCCAGCTCTCGAAAAACAAGAACAAGAACTCATTGACAAACTTAATTTAGCTCTTCTCAGGGAAGAGCATTTTTTGTTACAAAAATCTCGGGTTAAGTGGATGCATATAGGGGATGGCAATAATTCTTTTTTTCACCAGCAATGCAAGGTTAATTGGAACACTAACAAGGTTCTTAGCTTGCATGATGAGGAGGGGAACATGGTTCATGGCCAAGTGGAATGTGCTAAGGTGGCAGTTTCATATTTTCAAAGTCTGATGAGTAATGCTTCGGGTTTAATAATTTGGATCTCAGTTCGGTGGATTGTAAGAGAATCAATGAGGAACAAGCCAGGGACTTGGTAGCCCCCACCCAAATTCTATTATCTACCTGACTTTGAAGTCAATGAAGCAGAATAAAGCTCCAGGGCCTGATGGAGTTAATGTAGAATTCTTTTGGCAACCTGGGATATCACTGGGACTCATTTCTGTGAAGCGGTGAAATATTTCTTTGCAACAGGTGTGATGCCACTTGGAACTAATGCCACCTTTATCTCTTTGATTCCTAAGGTTCTTACCCCTTCTCGAATGCAAGAATTTAGACCAATTTCCTTGTGTACTGTAATGTACAAATGCATATCGAAAATCATTGCCTCTCGGTTAAAAAGGGTACTGCCAGGAATTATTAACGATGCTCAATCAGCCTTCATTCCTGGCCGTTCTATCTCTGATAACATCCTCTTGGCTCAAGAGTTGTTTCGTGGCTACGATCGTGAGACTG
>NW_027420596.1:42500-55000 GCF_009905375.1 Apium graveolens | reverse complement strand
GCTAGTTTTACGCTCACCGATTCGCTTAAGTCACTCGGGTACCCTCGGCTCCACCATTTTTAATAACTTGACCTTTACGAGTTTTAACGCGATTCCTTCGCGAATGACTTACCAACTGCCTAACACACTTACCATAAATGTTTCACACATTAATTAATCCTTTTTGGTCTTTAACCTACATTCCAAAGTAAGGCGAGGGAAAAAGTTTCGTTCGTGAAACGCCGTTACTTGAAACGGTCGTTTCTCCTAAACCGTAAATCGGAATCGAACGAACTACATATCAAAACGAAGCTCGTAACATGAGCTATCTAAACATGGCAGTGGTCACAATTTAACAGGGGGTTCTCGGGTCCTAATGCTATGCACAAAACAGTCCAAAGAAAATCGGACATTACGACGGCTATGTTTACGCGATTTCCCATTTTTAAAACTACCCACAATCATCACAAACCATCCTCAAATCCACACACATCAAACACCCATCCTTACCACATCATAACAATCCCAAACAATTCAATATTACTCATTCATACATATGCTTAACCTAACTTTAATCATGCTTTAAGTTTCTTTAAATCAAAACCACTAAATTATCATTTCATTTCACCACCATTCCAAATCTCAACTCTAAACATAACAACAAGATACCATAACATCTTACTCATCAAAATCACTTTATAATATATATGAACCTAGGGTTTGAAAGTGGTATACCTTCCTTGGATTGGTGGGTGAAGCTAGGAAGCCTTAATAAGCTTGGAGTAGTCTTAAGAAAGCTTGGATCTTCAAGAAAACAAGAAAAAAACTCAAGTTAAAACTTGAAAACACTATTCATTGTCTTCTCCAATGATTAAATCAAGAAGCTAGAGAAAGAATTTGTGGCTTAAACTTATGATATAGCCATTACTAAGCATAAGGAAGGTTAGGGAATTTTCTTACCAATTAAGGATGCTTGGATCTTGATTTTGGAAATTTGTAGCTTTGAAAATGGCAAAAAGCCGAGAGCAAGAAATGAAGAACAAAGCCTTGGTTGATTTTTTGATTTTGATGAAATGAATTGCTAGTTGGTTGGCTTGTTTTTGTTTTCCATTTAGCAAATTACCACCTTGTCCTTGCATTTGTGTGGTCCTAAATCAACCACACCTCCTTCCTTCCATGTCATGCTTATGTCACCCCTATGATGTCATCCTCCCTTCCTTGTCTTCTTTCTATTGGTTGGATGACATCACTCCCCTTAATCCCTTTGATTAGCTTCCTAATCGTTTGCCTAATGACCGCTGATCTGTTGTACGGTTCGCTTAACTTTCGTTCTCGTTTATCGTTTGAAGGATCATACCCGGGATCTTATTACTTAGGTTCCCTTGACCTTTCTCAATACATTATATTCCTTTTTATGATCCTCTATTATAATCCTTTAATTTAAATCCTTTTTATCCTGTTACCTTATACTCAATTCTCTCCGTATCTTGTGGATTTCCGGGAAAAACCAAAGTGTTCGGAATTGGGTTCTGACGATATTTACATACACTTATATACTTCATATAGTACTAATAAAATCCCAGAATATCCATAACAGAACCCCTACATAGTGTGGCGTGAAAAGTTTTCTCATTCAGCTAAAACACTATTCACTAGGGTTACAAAAAGTTGAAAAATTTTGGGGTTATTACAGTCTCCCCTCCTTAAAAGGATTCCGTCCCGGAATCAAACAGAAAACAATTGGGGGTACTTTTCTAGCATTGCGCTCTCTAGTTCCCAAGTCGATTCTTCCACATTATGATTCTGCCATAGTACTCTGACTAGCTTGATCACCTTGTTCCGAAGCACCTGCTCCTTCTTATCCATAATCCTTACTGGCTTCTCCACGTAAGTTAGATCTGGCTGCATATCCACCTGCTCGTACTCCACTATGTGCCTGGCATCTCGATGATACCTCCTTAGCATTGACACATGGAACACATTATGAACTTGTTGCAAATTAGGGGGTAGGGCTAGCTCGTAAGCTAACTTTCCAATCCGTCTTAATATCTCAAAAGGTCCAATGTATCTTGGGCTTAGTTTTCCTTTCTTTCCGAACCTCATTAATCCCTTCCAAGGGGATACTTTCAGCAGTACTAAGTCCCCTACTTCATATTCCTTGTCCTTTCGGGCTAGGTCTGCATATTTCTTTTGTCTGTCTTGGGCTGCTACAAGTCGCCCTCTGATAAGATCCACTATATCTTTGGTCCTTTGGACCACTTCGGGTCCGAGCATCTTCCGCTCTCCTACTTCATCCCAGTATAAGGGAGATCGACACCTTCTTCCGTACAGAGCCTCATAAGGTGGCATCCCGATGCTAGCATGAAAGCTATTGTTATAAGAAAACTCGATCAACGGCAGGTGATCATCCCAACTTCCTGTAAGGTCTATTGCACAGACTCTCAACATATCCTCTAGTGTCTGGATGGTCCTTTCACTCTGTCCATCCGTCTGGGGATGGTACGCGGTACTCATATTTAACTTGGTCCCCGCACATTCCTGAAAGCTCCTCCAAAATCTGGAGTTGAACCTTGGGTCTCGGTCTGAGACAATGGACGCTGGGACTCCATGTCGCGTCACTATTTCCTTAAGGTAAATGTCCACCAGTCTATCGACTGTATATCTCTCGTTGATAGGAATGAAATGAGCTGACTTTGTCAGTCGGTCTATAATTACCCAAATGGCGTCGTGATTGGCTTTCGTCCTTGGCAAGCCTACAACAAAATCCATCGCTATCTGTTCCCATTTCCATTCGGGAATCTCCAGGGGTCGCAAAAGTCCACTGGGTCTCTGGTGCTCTGCCTTTACTCTTTGGCAAGTCAAACATTTGTTCACCCATTCTGCTACGTCCCTCTTCATGTTGGGCCACCAGTAATATTCCTTCAAATCCCTATACATCTTGGTACTTCCTGGGTGAATGGAATACCTTGAACTATGGCTTTCATCCAAAATCTCATCTTTAAGTTCTTGAACATTCGGAACCCAAATTCGGTAGGAGTACCTCATTATCCCTTTATCATCTTTCTTAGTATGGATCTCTTCTCCAGTCATTGACTTTCCGTCTTCATTCATTATTTTTTCTTGGCACAATCTGATCTTTTCCAATAATTCTGGCTGCATTGAGATCTCAAAAAGCTTTTCAGTTCCGGTTCCGGTTACCTTTACCTCTATTTCCATTTTCTCAAAATCCCTTATCAACTCTTCCGAGGTCGTTATCATTCTGAGTCTTTCCTTTCTACTAAGGGCATCAGCCACCACATTGGCTTTCCCTGGATGATAGAGAATCTCACAATCGTAGTCCTTGATTAGTTCTAACCATCTCCTCTGGCGCATGTTGAGCTCTTTCTGCGTAAATATGTACTTGAGGCTCTTATGGTCTGTGAAAATCTCGCACTTCTCTCCATACAAGTAGTGCCTCCAAATTTTTAAAGCAAATACTATTGCCGCGAGCTCAAGGTCATGAGTAGGATATCTAACCTCGTATTCCTTCAATTGTCTCGACGCATATGCGATAACTTTACCGTGCTGCATAAGCACACATCCTAATCCTTTGTGCGACGCGTCACTATATATCACAAAATCTCCTTTTCCATCCGGCAATGCCAATACCGGAGCCGTTATCAACCTTTTCTTTAATTCCTGAAAACTGTTCTCGCATTTCTCCGTCCATTCAAACTTCTCTGTCTTACGAGTAAGTCGTGTCAAAGGGGCTGCGATCTTCGCAAAGTCCTGCACAAATCTACGATAGTAGCCGGCCAATCCTATGAAACTCCTCACCTCTGTGGGTGTGGTTGGCCTTTCCCAATTTGAGACTGCCTCTATCTTGGAGGGGTCGACCAATACTCCTTCTTTATTGATCACATGTCCTAAAAACTGTACTTCATTCCGCCAGAATTCACACTTCGAGAATTTGGCATATAACTGCTCCTCTCTGAGTATTCCTAGAGCTATCCTCAAATGCTCTACATGTTCTGCCTCAGTCCTTGAGTAGATCAAAATATCATCGATAAAAACTATCACACACTTGTCCAAGTACTTCTTAAATACTCTATTCATTAAATCCATGAAGGCTGCTGGGGCATTGGTTAATCCAAAGGACATTACCAAGAACTCATAATGCCCATACCTGGTACGGAACGCTGTCTTGGAAATATCTTCGGGCTTAATCTTTAGTTGGTGATATCCAGTTCTCAGGTCAATCTTGGAAAAATAAACAGCATCCTTTAGCTGGTCGAACAGATCGTCTATTCTAGGTAATGGGTACCTGTTCTTTATGGTTAGCTTGTTCAACTCTCGATAGTCTATGCACAACCTCATGCTCCCATCTTTCTTCTTAACAAATAAAACTGGTGCTCCCCACGGAGACACACTGGGTCTTATCATACCCTTATCCAAGAGTTCCTGCAATTGGATAGCTAATTCCTTCATTTCTAACGGGGCTAACCGGTAAGGTGCTTTTGAAACTGGCGCCGTCCCTGGGGCCAACTCAATAGCAAATTCAATCATTCTATCGGGTGGTAATCCCGGAAGGTCTTGGGGGAATACATCTTCAAATTCGTTGACTACTGGAATATCTTGTAAGTTGGGCACCTCCTTCTGTGTGTCCACCACATAGGCTAGGTAAGCCTCACTTCCTTTTCGTAGCATCCTTCTGGCCTGAGCCATGGTCAAAAATTTCTGCGTCTGCCTCTTTCCTCTAAATATAATTTCTTTCTTCCCGGGGATATTTAACTTAACTTTCTTCCCTTTACAGTCTATCTGAGCATCGTTGCTAGATAGCGAGTCCATTCCCAAAATCACATCAAACTCCCCTAATTTAAAAGGAATCAGATCAACACTGAAAGATTGCTCCCCTATGCCTATCTCACAGGCGGGGTGAATCTGGTTAACAGGAATAATTTCATGATTGGCTATTTCTACTTGTAAGGGTTCTATCAAGGGTTTAGCCTTAAGTCTTAACTTACGCGCAAAGTCCCTTGATATAAAAGATTTAGTTGCTCCCGAATCAAATAAAACATTTGCACTGACTGAATTTAGAGAAAGGGTACCTGCTATCACATCTGAATCTTTCATAGCATCCTGGACTGTCATGTTGAAAGTCCTCGCAGTAGGTGGCTTATTAGAAGCAGCCCTGCTTGCTCCCGAAGCTGCTGGTTTGTTCATTGGGCATTCTCTCTTCCAATGACCTGGGCGTCCGCACTGATGACAAGTGGTGGTTGGAATGACGGCAGGGGCTGACGAAGGGCATTTGTGAGAATAGTGGCCCACTTGCCCACACTTAAAGCAGGTTACTGGCTTTCCTTTACACTCCCCAGTGTGATTCCTTCCACAAGTGTTACAGGTTGGCAATGGGGGTCGAGACTGGTTGGAATAGGACATTCTTGACTTCTGGCCGCCCTGGCTCACACTCACACTCATTGGTCGCTTAAACCCAGTGTTCTTTCCCGGTAGGGACACTGCTCCTCGATTAAACCTAGTTGGGAAGCTCCTTCCTGCGGAACCTCCACCCATGCTCATACTTTTCCTCTTTATTCCTTTCTTCTCTCTTTCCTTCTGCATCTGTTCACTTCCGACTTCTACAATCGTTGCTTTTTGCACCAGAGTGGCATAGTCCGTAAGCTCAAGGATTGCCACCCTATTCTGAATCCATGGTTTCAGTCCCTGCTGAAACCTCCTAGCTTTCTTTTCCTCAGTGCTCACAAACTCCGGCACAAACCTTGATAATTCGGTAAATTTCGCTTCGTACTCTGCTACAGACAAATCATTCTGCTTTAGCTCCAAGAACTTGAGCTCCATCTGGTTTTCCATAAACCTCGGGAAATACTTTCCCAGAAACAACTGACTAAATCTCTCCCAGGTTATAATAGCATCTGTCTCCATGTTTTTCTTGGCCTCCCACCAGTAGTTAGCTTCTCCTTTCAGAAGGTAGGTAGCAAATACAGTTTTCTGTGCCTCATTGATACTCAAAATCTCAAAAGATTTCTCCATTTCCTTTAACCATGCCCTTGCCTCAACTGGGTCGGCTGATCCGTGGAACTCAGGGGGCTTAAGGGACTTAAAAGCCCTGAAAGAGTTTGCCACTGCATTGTTACTTCCTTGAGGGGGTGGGTTGGGTTGACGTTCCAAATTCTGTCTTAGGAGTTGCATAAACTGGCCCATGGGATCCATGCCTGGGTTTGGTACTGGTTGCTCAACCTCGGTTTCTCCTTCTTCAGCCTCTATCTCAAATCCCTCAACATCATATGTTTCCTCTTCCTCTTCATACAGGGAGTCATCCTGTTCCACATAATCCTCATCTTCCTCTTCACTGTGATCTTGGTTTCTATTGTCCTGATTATGGCTTCCCTGGTCCTCAGACCCAGGGTTCGCCCTAGTTCCAATCTTTCTTGGCGGCATGATTCTGATAATAATAAAAACAATTATTGGGAAAAAATTCAACGTTAGGTCACAATCATATACAACATTGTGCCTTGCACAGCTCTTATAATGGGGAGAACGTATATCGCAATTCTATTATTTTAAGAAAGTTCTAATACGAAGTGCAGTAATAACAATAATAAAACAGTGATCCCGTCACTATGGAACTGAACTGAAAGGAAACAAATATATACATAATGCGAGAGTACATAGTTTGATCTGGTCAAAAGTACAACAGTGCTACAGTCATCTGTCCCAAAAGTGATACACAAGAGTCTATCTGTCTAGTCAGAAAAAGGGATGCTATATACAAGTCAACTATCCCGGAAAATTGGCTCTTACTAAGGCCTCGGCTAACTAGACAACTAGACTATTCCATCATCAATCCTGAATCACACACCCGAACGGGTCAGCTCCCAAACCCTTTCCATCGCACGACGGAAGATATAGTCGGCCTGCCGCCTAGAGATCCTACCATGCCTGTCCCCCTGGAGAGATCTGAGTCTCGCTCGGGACGTGAGCTCTATCCCTGTAAGCTCCCTCCTCAAGGATCGGGGTATAGAAGCCCTGGTCTCATAAGCTCGGGTACGCCTACCCGCCCTCTCTGCATCCAACTCCCTCCTGGCCTCATCCAGTCGGGCCTCGGCAACAGCCACTCGGGTCCTCAAAACATCCTGAACATATCCATGAGCTAACGAAAACTGCCTCTGGGCAGGGTCAAGAGGTGGTGAATCTGGAGCCGCTGAGGGTGCCTCCTCGGTCTGCCTAGGCTCGGAAGTATGGGTCTCTGAGCTGTCATCATCAGGAATCCAAGATAGTGGTGGAGGGGTAGGGGCTCTGACCACCGGAAGTGTGGGTAAAGGGATACCAGCATACACTACCATAGATCCAACACGCTCCTCAGCTACTGGGACCTCATCCGGGTCCTCCTCATCTTCCTCCATCTCAGGCTCCTCCTGATCCTCAACATCCAGCAATGCCTCATCATGCTCATGCTCGTACATCTCAGGGTCCTCCATCTCAGGCGCCTACACATTAAACGAGCTAAATTACTATCATGATATTTATAAGGGTTCCCGTAAGGGTTTTAGCTGTCAGTACTACTTTAAGTAGTCCGACCATGAACTTGGCAAGAGTTCTTATTATCTTTGTGAGTTTATCATTTTATCGTCGCATCATCTCTGAGGTTTATAACGCTTAGCTCTGATACCATTTCTGTAACACCCCCAGATCCGGGGTCGGGAATCCGGGTTGTCACGGTCTTTCTTTCCACAATATCACTTTACTTAATTAATAATAAATACCCTCATGCTGTGACCCCACACTAACACACACCACAACTCGTTATAGTCTCAGAGATGAAATTGAAATAAGTACAAGTCTTTGAATCCACAATTTAAAATTATTACAACCCAAAATGATTACTTGATAATTTACAGTTAATTGCCATTATCTGCCACAAGTTATAATTATACATAATTGGATTCTCAAAAGTAGATGGTCTAAACTACAATGGATCTACCTCTGCAGCTATAGCCGCTACAATATCAGCGGGAAGACGCGGGACGCTTCCCACGCGCTTGCGCTGGGTCTGCTGGAGTCTGGCCATCTCTCCTAACTGTTGTTGTGTGATGAAGAAATAAAGCAAGAGTGAGCCTTACAGCTCGCAAGATAATATGTAGTGATAACAATAATACAAGTATCTAAATGGATACTTACTAAAATCTTTATCGTGTGTAAGATAATTACTTACTAGATATAAGTAAAAACAAGGAATGAAGTTACCAATACTTCCCCACACTTATATCATTTATAAAGCTACTTGAACTATCACCGTTCAAAGTATAATAAAATTCACGAGGTCATCCCATAGATGAGACCACAAATAAACTTGAAAATATTTGATCTTTGAAATATTTTGAAAAGAAATGAAGTTACGAGATACTTCATTCAATGGATACACCAATAAAAATGTTTGACCCTGTCAATGCTTCGGCAACCACCCATTAGTAGCCTTTCGATCGAAATGCTACGGGTAGTGTTGCAGAATTATCCAAATGGATGATGAACTCATTACGGGAGTTTACCGCGCCAGGAAGACCACTTACGATGATCAGTCGTAGTAGTACAACCCCACCATTTTCTACATGTAGAGGAGAACCTGTCGGATTTACTTGTCAACCGAACACTGAACTCCTAAGGAATGGACCGCCTTAGCGGAACTTCCAGGCCATTTGGGCCAATATAATAAGGCTGGGCCGGCGCTACTCGACCACTTACGCCACTCCTAGTTCAGATGAAATCCATGACTCTGAAACGTAAAGCTCGTTTCCCCCTTTCCCCAAGTAGAAACTTGTTGATACGGCTCCACCAAGAAGTCGTACCTAGTTGGAAAGGAAAACTCACCGATATTTCCCAGGCGATGCCTGTTAATGGATTAACTTGTTCCAAGAATTTTACTTCCCGAATATTGGGTAAGTAATCAAAAACTCTTTTACCAAGACAGCAACCTTGTTGCGAATATAAAACACACCACCGAGCCGGATCCCCCAGGTTTTGAGCGAGTATTTAAATCCCCTTTTTAAAAGGAAGATCTTAAATATAAAAATAGTTTTGGGATCCGCTCTAACTTTTGAAAATCATTTTAAAGACTCGAAAACACTTTAAAGAGTGTTTGGAGTAAAACTGATTTAATGAAGTAAATCAGTCCCCAGAATATTTAGAAAATGTCTGAATATTATTATTTAAATAATATTCCCATAAAAATAATCTTTATAAAATAATTGAAGTAGAAGTATTAAAACTTATACTTGAAATGAATAGCAAATAATCAAAGATATACTTATACGAAAGTAATATCTTTATTTGAATAATCAAAAATAAGTTTGATTATCGACACCTTATTCTTTAATAAATTAAAGAATATATCTCAGCAAATAATCGGAGTCATAGATCCTCAAATGAATATTCAAATAATATTCAATAAATAAATAAAAGGAGTCATAAGTCCTCGAATGAATATTCAAAATAATATTCATTAATAAAATAAAGTTTAAAGTTATCGAATAAACCTTATTCGATTAATAGTTTGGAAAACTATAACCATATATATATATATATAAATATATATATATATATATATCCATATCCATATATACAAGATTACTCGGGATCCTCGACTCCCGGTTTTAGAAAATATTTTCACCCTTGGGTCCCTATACTAAGGGTATATGCAAGATACAACTATCCTCTAGCATAGGTATTATCAAATAACCAACAGATATAAATTTCAAGAATATGAAACAGGCATGCATATATACCATATCACATGCTACAATATATCGCAACATTTGCTAAATAACAATCATGCAATATCACAAGATAATGCATATACATACATTTACATCACAACAACAGTGTATCGGATAGAATACTTGCCTGAGCGACTTGGGGGTGAGAAAGGCTCGGGACGAGTCTGGCAACCTATAAACAACAAGTAAGTTGGAATTAAACCAAAATCACTTGTAAGTCTATGCTTTAACTAACTTAGACTCTAATGCTAGTTTTACGCTCACCGATTCGCTTAAGTCACTCGGGTACCCTCGGCTCCACCATTTTTAATAACTTGACCTTTACGAGTTTTAACGCGATTCCTTCGCGAATGACTTACCAACTGCCTAACACACTTACCATAAATGTTTCACACATTAATTAATCCTTTTTGGTCTTTAACCTACATTCCAAAGTAAGGCGAGGGAAAAAGTTTCGTTCGTGAAACGCCGTTACTTGAAACGGTCGTTTCTCCTAAACCGTAAATCGGAATCGAACGAACTACATATCAAAACGAAGCTCGTAACATGAGCTATCTAAACATGGCAGTGGTCACAATTTAACAGGGGGTTCTCGGGTCCTAATGCTATGCACAAAACAGTCCAAAGAAAATCGGACATTACGACGGCTATGTTTACGCGATTTCCCATTTTTAAAACTACCCACAATCATCACAAACCATCCTCAAATCCACACACATCAAACACCCATCCTTACCACATCATAACAATCCCAAACAATTCAATATTACTCATTCATACATATGCTTAACCTAACTTTAATCATGCTTTAAGTTTCTTTAAATCAAAACCACTAAATTATCATTTCATTTCACCACCATTCCAAATCTCAACTCTAAACATAACAACAAGATACCATAACATCTTACTCATCAAAATCACTTTATAATATATATGAACCTAGGGTTTGAAAGTGGTATACCTTCCTTGGATTGGTGGGTGAAGCTAGGAAGCCTTAATAAGCTTGGAGTAGTCTTAAGAAAGCTTGGATCTTCAAGAAAACAAGAAAAAAACTCAAGTTAAAACTTGAAAACACTATTCATTGTCTTCTCCAATGATTAAATCAAGAAGCTAGAGAAAGAATTTGTGGCTTAAACTTATGATATAGCCATTACTAAGCATAAGGAAGGTTAGGGAATTTTCTTACCAATTAAGGATGCTTGGATCTTGATTTTGGAAATTTGTAGCTTTGAAAATGGCAAAAAGCCGAGAGCAAGAAATGAAGAACAAAGCCTTGGTTGATTTTTTGATTTTGATGAAATGAATTGCTAGTTGGTTGGCTTGTTTTTGTTTTCCATTTAGCAAATTACCACCTTGTCCTTGCATTTGTGTGGTCCTAAATCAACCACACCTCCTTCCTTCCATGTCATGCTTATGTCACCCCTATGATGTCATCCTCCCTTCCTTGTCTTCTTTCTATTGGTTGGATGACATCACTCCCCTTAATCCCTTTGATTAGCTTCCTAATCGTTTGCCTAATGACCGCTGATCTGTTGTACGGTTCGCTTAACTTTCGTTCTCGTTTATCGTTTGAAGGATCATACCCGGGATCTTATTACTTAGGTTCCCTTGACCTTTCTCAATACATTATATTCCTTTTTATGATCCTCTATTATAATCCTTTAATTTAAATCCTTTTTATCCTGTTACCTTATACTCAATTCTCTCCGTATCTTGTGGATTTCCGGGAAAAACCAAAGTGTTCGGAATTGGGTTCTGACGATATTTACATACACTTATATACTTCATATAGTACTAATAAAATCCCAGAATATCCATAACAGAACCCCTACATAGTGTGGCGTGAAAAGTTTTCTCATTCAGCTAAAACACTATTCACTAGGGTTACAAAAAGTTGAAAAATTTTGGGGTTATTACACCGCCCAACGTGCCCCGCGCGCGCGCGTCTGTGCGCGCGCGTGTGTTTTGAAGAGAAATCACTCCGGCGCCCGGAACGAGACCCCAGGCGCCCAAATGGGGCCTCGTCGCCCGGAACGAGACCCCAGGCGCCCAAACGGCGAAGATGGAGCAAATTCTCTTTGAAACACACGCGCACACACACGCGCGCGCGCGCGCGTCGTACGTACGCTGCGGTGCGTAGTGCGTATGTGACGTATGTGCCTTAGGTGCCTTGGGGCATTGGGGTCTTGGGGCCTTGGGGCCTTGGGCCTTGGATTCGTTGCCTAGGGCGACCGTCGACCGATTCCAAAAGCGAGAGACCGGCGACCGATTCCGAGCAAAGAGATGTGGGAAGGGTGAAATGGGCGTCAGCCCGTCCGAGCAAACGGGGAGCGACCGATTCCAAACAAAGAGAAGTGGGAAAAGTAGCCCGTCCGAGCAAACGTGGAGCGACCGGGGACCGATTCCAAACTAAGAGAAGGCGGAACTGGGAAAAATGAAATGGGGCCTTGGGGGTAATAGGTATCGTAGATAGGATAGGTGACTTGGGTCCAAGGCAACGGGGCCTTGGGGGTATTAGGAACTGCGTAGGTAGGATGGGTGTTTGGCAACGGGGCCTCGGGTGCCTCGGGGCGTTAGGTTCCCTCGGCATTTGCACGATTGCCCTCGCGGTGACTGATAACCGATTACTCCAGTGAGAAAACACGCGTTCCATGTTTTGCTTAAGATTTGGCAAAACATGTCGTTGAATAGTCATTGGTCACTGGAGGTTGTGTCGGCGTTAGTTCGAGTCATTCTTTAATAATAAAAAAATGA
>NW_027420596.1:35000-37500 GCF_009905375.1 Apium graveolens | reverse complement strand
GGAAATGGCTATTTAATTATGATTATCACTACAATGGTCGAGTTTGGGTTGGTTGGGACCCCAATATTTGGACAGTGAATTTGCATTCTAGTAATGCTCAATGTATTTCTTGTCTAGCCACCTTTATTGACAAGAAACTTACCTTTCTGGTTTCCTTTGTGTATGCGTTTAATGATGCAAGTGATAGAGTCGCTCTATGGGACTATTGCAATAACCTCCAAGATGTTTCCCTTCCGTGGTGTTTGATGGGGGATTTCAATTGTGTTCTTGGATTGAATGAAATATCAGGAGGCAGGGAACACTGGACTCCAGACATGCAGGTTTTTAAAGACTGCCTTATCAACAATGGTTTAGGCCCAATTCGCACGGTTGGAGATGTTTTCACTTGGTCTAACAGGAGAGATCAGAATCTGGTTTTGAAAAGGCTGGACAGGATGGTAGGAAATGCTGCATGGTTCAATCTTTTTTCTGAAGGGAGTGTTTTTGTGAAGCCTAAGGGTCTTATGGACCATAATCCGCTGCTGTATGAAGAACCTATGCAATTAACCAGATTTGGTAAACCCTTCCAGTTTTTTAATTTTATGATCGACATTCCTGGCTTTTCTGATTTGGTATCCCACTCTTGGTCTCAAGATTTTCCGGGTAACCCAATGCAGCAATTTAACTCCAAACTTAAGAATGTGAAGAATGCTCTTCGTGACTTTAACAAGGAACATGGGAACCTTCATTCCTTGGTGCATGACATTCGTCATCAGCTTCATGACACCCAAGAGTTATTGGTCACAAGCAGAAATCCAGCTCTCGAAAAACAAGAACAAGAACTCATTGACAAACTTAATTTAGCTCTTCTCAGGGAAGAGCATTTTTTGTTACAAAAATCTCGGGTTAAGTGGATGCATATAGGGGATGGCAATAATTCTTTTTTTCACCAGCAATGCAAGGTTAATTGGAACACTAACAAGGTTCTTAGCTTGCATGATGAGGAGGGGAACATGGTTCATGGCCAAGTGGAATGTGCTAAGGTGGCAGTTTCATATTTTCAAAGTCTGATGAGTAATGCTTCGGGTTTTAATAATTTGGATCTCAGTTCGGTGGATTGTAAGAGAATCAATGAGGAACAAGCCAGGGACTTGGTAGCCCCCATCACCAATTCTATTATCTACCTGACTTTGAAGTCAATGAAGCAGAATAAAGCTCCAGGGCCTGATGGAGTTAATGTAGAATTCTTTTTGGCAACCTGGGATATCACTGGGACTCATTTCTGTGAAGCGGTGAAATATTTCTTTGCAACAGGTGTGATGCCACTTGGAACTAATGCCACCTTTATCTCTTTGATTCCTAAGGTTCTTACCCCTTCTCGAATGCAAGAATTTAGACCAATTTCCTTGTGTACTGTAATGTACAAATGCATATCGAAAATCATTGCCTCTCGGTTAAAAAGGGTACTGCCAGGAATTATTAACGATGCTCAATCAGCCTTCATTCCTGGCCGTTCTATCTCTGATAACATCCTCTTGGCTCAAGAGTTGTTTCGTGGCTACGATCGTGAGACTGGGGCCTCGAGGTGTGCACTCAAAATTGATCTTCACAAAGCATTTGATACTATAAACTGGGATTTTATTGTTGCAGTTTTACACAAAATTAACTTGCCTGTGGAAATGATTTCTTGGATTCGAGGTTGCATCTGCTCTCCTAGATACTCGGTCAAATTGAATGGAATTATTCATGGGTTCTTTAAAGGCACGGTGGGTATTCGACAAGGGGATCCCTTGTCTCCTTATTTGTTCTCCTTGAGCATGAATATCCTCTCATGTTTATTAGCTAAGACTCCTGTTGGGTATAAGCATCACTGGAAATGCAAAGATTTGAACATTTCCCATTTGTTCTTTGCTGATGATGTTCTGTTGTTTGCTAGAGGATGTAAGGAATCAGTCTCCCACATCATGGATAATCTTGCTGTTTTCTCTGCTTGGAGTGGGTTAAAACCTAGTGTGCATAAGAGTTCTAGCTTTCTCTGTAATTGTGATGCGGATTTTACGGCATGGTTTGATTCTACTTACTCAATTCCTAGAGGGTCCTTACCGGTCAAATTCCTCGGTGTCCCGTTGATCGCATCTCAACTCTGCATCAATGATTGTGTGCCGTTGGTTAATAGAATGACTGAAAGACTGAATTCTTGGGCTAACCTTCTTCTTTCCTTTGCTGGGAGAGTGATGTTGATCAAGTCTGTCCTTTATGCTATCCAGGGATTCTGGTGCAGCCATTTTATTTTACCTTCTGCTGTGCATCGCAATATTCAATCCTTGCTTACCAGATTCCTTTGGAAGGGTAACATTAATCAGAAAGGAGGTGCTAAGGTTGCATGGGATGATATCTGCTTACCAAAGGAAGAGGGAGGACTGGGTTTAAAAAATATGGTTCATTGGAACAAAGCTCGTATGATTCACCACCTTTTGAAGGTAATTACAAAATCTCCTACTCTGTGGCCAACCTGGGTTAA
>NW_027420596.1:2500-17500 GCF_009905375.1 Apium graveolens | reverse complement strand
TCGATCGAAATGCTACGGGTAGTGTTGCAGAATTATCCAAATGGATGATGAACTCATTACGGGATGTTACCGCGCCAGGAAGACCACTTACGATGATCAGTCGTAGTAGTACACCCCACCATTTTCTACATGTAGAGGAGAACCTTCGGATTACTTGTCAACCGAACTGAACTCCTAAGGAATGGACCGCCTTAGCGGAACTTCCAGGCCATTTGGGCCAATTTAAGCTGTGGCCGGCGCTACTCGACCACTTACGCCACTCCTAGTTCAGATGAAATCCATGACTCGAAACGTAAAGCTCGTTTCCCCTTTCCCCAAGTAGAAACTTGTTGATACGGCTCCACCAAGAAGTCGTACCTAGTTGAAAGGAACTCACCGATATTTCCCAGGCGATGCCTGTTAATGGATTAACTTGTTCCAAGAATTTTACTTCCCGAATATGGTAAGTAATCAAAAACTCTTTTACCAAGACAGCAACCTTGTTGCGAATATAAACACACCACCGAGCCGGATCCCCAGGTTTTGGAGCGAGTATTAAATCCCCTTTTTAAAAGGAAGATCTTAAATATAAATAGTTTTGGGATCCGCTCTAACTTTTGAAATCATTTTAAAGACTCGAAACACTTTAAAGATGGTTTGGAGTAAAAACTGATTTAATGAAGTAAATCAGTCCCCAGAATATTTAGAAATGTCTGAATATTATATTTTAAATTATCCCATAAAAATAATCTTTATAAATAATTGAAGTAGAAGTATTAAAACTTATACTTGAAATGAATAGCAAATAATCAAAGATATACTTATACGAAAGTAATATCTTTATTGAATAATCAAAAATAAGTTTGATTATCGACACCTTATTCTTTAATAAATTAAAGAATATATCTCAGCAAATAATCGGAGTCATAGATCCTCAAATGAATATTCAAATCATATTCAATAAATAAATAAAAGGAGTCATAAGTCCTCGAATGAAATTCAAATAATATTCATTAATAAATAAAGTTTAAAGTTATCGAATAACCTTATTCGATTAATAGTTTGGAAACTATAACCATATATATATATTATAATATATATATATCTATATATATCCATATCCATATATACAAGATTACTCGGGATCCTCGACTCCCGTTTTAGAAAATATTTTCACCCTTGGGTCCCTATACTAAGGGTAATATGAAGATACAACTATCCTCTAGCATAGGTATTATCAAATAACCAACAGATATAAATTTCAAGAATATGAACAGGCATGCATATATACCATATCACATGCTACAATATCGCACATTTGCTAAATAACAATCATGCAATATCACAAGATAATGCATATACATACATTACCATCACAACAGTGTAATCGGATAGAATACTTGCCTGAGCGACTTGGGGTGAGAAAGGCTCGGGACGAGTCTGGCAACCTATAAACACCAAGTAAGTTGGAATTAAACCAAATCACTTGTAAGTCTATGCTTTAAACTAACTTAGACTCTAATGCTAGTTTTACGCTCACCGATTCGCTTAAGTCACTCGGGTACCCTCGGCTCCCCATTTTTAATAACTTGACCTTTACGAGTTTTAACGCGATTCCTTCGCGAATGCTTACCAACTGCCTAACACACTTACCATAATGTTTTCACACATTAATTAATCCTTTTTGGTCTTTAACCTACATTCCAAAGTAAGGCGAGGGAAAAAGTTTTCGTTCGTGAAACGCCGTTACTTGAAACGGTCGTTTCTCCTAAACCGTAAATCGGAATCGAACGAACTACATATCAAAACGAAGCTCGTAACATGAGCTATCTAACATGGCAGTGGTCACAATTTAACAGGGGGTTCTCGGGTCCTAATGCTATGCACAAAACAGTCCAAAGAAAATCGGACATTACGACGGCTATGTTTACGCGATTTCCATTTTTAAACTACCCACAATCATCACAAACCATCCTCAAATCCACACTCAAACACCCATCCTTACCACATCATAACAATCCCAAACAATTCAATATTACTCATTCATACATATGCTTAACCTAACTTTAATCATGCTTAAGTTTCTTTAAATCAAAACCACTAAATTATCATTCATTTCACCACCATTCCAAATCTCAACTCTAAACTAACAACAAGATACCATAACATCTTACTCATCAAAATCACTTTATATATATATGAACCTAGGGTTTGAAAGTGGTATACCTTCTTGGATTGGTGGGTGAAGCTAGGAAGCCTTATAAGCTTGGATAGTCTTAAGAAAGCTGGATCTTCAAGAAAACAAGAAAAAACTCAAGTTAAAACTGAAAAACACTATTCATTGTCTTCTCCAATGATTAAATCAAGAAGCTAGAGAAAGAATTTGTGGCTTTAAACTTATGATAGCCATTACTAAGCATAAGGAAGGTTAGGGAATTTTTCTTACCAATTAAGGATGCTTGGATCTTGATTTTGAAATTTGTAGCTTTGAAAATGGCAAAAAGCACGAGAGCAAGAAATGAAGAACAAGCCTTGGTTGATTTTTTGATTTTGATGAAATGAATTGCTAGTTGGTTGGCTTGTTTTTGTTTTCCATTTAGCAAATTACCACCTTGTCCTTGCATTTGTGTGGTCCTAAATCAACACACACCTCCTTCCTTCCATGTCATGCTTAGTCACCCCTATGATGTCACCTCCCTTCCTTGTCTTCTTTCTATTGGTTGGATGCATCACTACCCTTAATCCCTTTGATTAGCTTCCTAATCGTTTGCCTAATGCCGCTGATCTGTTGTACGGTTCGCTTAACTTTCGTTCTCGTTTATCGTTTGAAGGATCATACCCGGATCTTATTACTTAGGTTCCCTGACCTTTCTCAATACATTATATTCCTTTTATGATCCTCTATTATAATCCTTTAATTTAAATCCTTTTTATCCTGTTACCTTATACTCAATTCTCTCCGTATCTTGTGGATTTCCGGGAAAACCAAAGTGTTCGGAATTGGGTTCTGACGATATTACATACACTTATATACTTCATATAGTACTAATAAAATCCCAGATATCCATAACAGAACCCCTACATAGTGTGGCGTGAAGTTTTTCTCATTTCAGCTAAACACTATTCACTAGGGTTACAAAAGTTGAAAAATTTTGGGGTTATTACAGTCTCCCCTCCTTAAAAGGATTCCGTCCCGGAATCAAACAGAAAACAATTGGGGGTACTTTTCTAGCATTGCGCTCTCTAGTTCCCCAAGTCGATTCTTCCATTATGATTCTGCCATAGTACTCTGACTAGCTGATCACCTTGTTCCGAAGCACCTGCTCCTTCTTATCCATCCTTACTGGCTTTCCACGTAAGTTAGATCTGGCTGCATATCCACCTGCTCGTACTCCACTATGTGCCTGGCATCTCGATGATACCTCCTTAGCATTGACACATGGAACACATTATGAATTGTTGCAAATTAGGGGGTAGGGCTAGCTCGTAAGCTAACTTTCCAATCCGTCTTTATCTCAAAAGGTCCAATGTATCTTGGGCTTAGTTTTCCTTTCTTTCCGAACCTCATTAACCTTCCAAGGGGATACTTTCAGCAGTACTAAGTCCCCTACTTCATATTCCTTGTCCTTTCGGGCTAGGTCTGCATATTTCTTTTGTCTGTCTTGGGCTGCCTATACAAGTCCCCTGATAAGATCCACTATATCTTTGGTCCTTTGGACCACTTCGGGTCCGAGCATCTTCCGCTCTCCTACTTCATCCCAGTATAAGGGAGATCGACACCTTCTTCCGTACAGAGCCTCATAAGGTGGCATCCCGATGCTAGCATGAAAGCTATTGTTATAAGAAAACTCGATCAACGTCAGGTGATCATCCCAACTTCCTGTAAGGTCTATTGCACAGACTCTCAACATATCCTCTAGTTCTGGATGGTCCTTTCACTCTGTCCATCCGTCTGGGGATGGTACGCGGTACTCATATTTAACTTGGTCCCCGCACATTCCTGAAAGCTCCTCCAAAATCTGGAGTTTGAACTGGGTCCGGTCTGAGACAATGGACGCTGGGACTCCATGTCGCGTCACTATTTCCTTAAGGTAAATGTCCACCAGTCTATCGCTGTATATCTCTTGATAGGAATGAAATGAGCTGACTTTGTCAGTCGGTCTATAATTACCCAAATGGCGTCGTGATTGGCTTTCGTCCTTGGCAAGCCTACAACAAATCCATCGCATCTGTTCCCATTTCCATTCGGGAATCTCCAGGGGCGCAAAAGTCCACTGGGTCTCTGTGCTCTGCCTTTACTCTTTGGCAAGTCAAACATTTGTTCACCCATTCTGCTACGTCCCTCTTCAGTTGGGCCACCAGTAATATTCCTTCAAATCCCTATACATCTTGGTACTTCCTGGGTGAATGGAATACCTTGAAACTATGGCTTTCATCCAAATCTCATCTTTAAGTTCTTGAACATTCGGAACCCAAATTCGGTAG
This sequence comes from Apium graveolens, assembly GCF_009905375.1. Classification (NCBI taxonomy): domain Eukaryota; kingdom Viridiplantae; phylum Streptophyta; class Magnoliopsida; order Apiales; family Apiaceae; genus Apium; species Apium graveolens. Next base: position 13,036 of record NW_027420596.1, on the reverse strand, counting down.
GAGTTACCTCATTATCCCTTTATCATCTTTCTTAGTATGGATCTCTTCTCAGTCATTGACTTTCCGTCTTCATTCATTATTTTTTCTTGGCAAATCTGATCTTTTCCAATAATTCTGGCTGCATTGAGATCTCAAAAAGCTTTCAGTTCCGGTTCCGGTACCTTACCTCTATTTCCTTTTCTCAAAATCCCTTATCAACTCTTCCGAGGTCGTTATCATTCTGAGTCTTTCCTTTCTACTAAGGGCATCAGCCACCACATTGGCTTTTCCCTGGATGATAGAGAATCTCACAATCGTAGTCCTTGATTAGTTCTAACCATCTCCTCTGGCGCATGTTGAGCTCTTTCTGCGTAAATTGTACTTGAGGCTCTTATGGTCTGTGAAAATCTCGCACTTCTCTCCATACAAGTAGTGCCTCCAAATTTTTAAAGCAAATACTATTGCCGCGAGCTCAAGGTCATGAGTAGGATATCTAACCTCGTATTCCTCAATTGTCTCGACGCATATGCGATAACTTTACCGTGCTGCATAAGCACACATCCTAATCCTTTGTGCGACGCGTCACTATATATCAAAATCTCCTTTTCCATCCGGCAATGCCAATACCGGAGCCGTTATCACCTTTTCTTTAATTCCTGAAAACTGTTCTCGCATTTCTCCGTCCATTCAAACTTCTCTGTCTTACGAGTAAGTCGTGTCAAAGGGGCTGCGATCTTCGCAAAGTCCTGCACAAATCTACGATAGTAGCCGCCAATCCTATGAAACTCCTCACCTCTGTGGGTTGGTTGGCCTTCCCAATTTGAGACTGCCTCTATCTTGGAGGGGTCGACCAATACTCCTTCTTATTGATCACATGTCCTAAAAACTGTACTTCATTCCGCCAGAATTCACACTTCGAGAATTTGGCATATAACTGCTCCTCTCTGAGTATTCCTAGAGCTATCCTCAAATCTCTACATGTTCTGCCTCAGTCCTTGAGTAGATCAAAATATCATCGATAAAAACTATCACACACTTGTCCAAGTACTTCTTAAATACTCTATTCATTAAATCCATGAAGGCTGCTGGGGCATTGGTTAATCCAAAGGACATTACCAAGAACTCATAATGCCCATACCTGGTACGGAACGCTGTCTTGGAAATATCTTCTGGCTTAATCTTTAGTTGGTGATATCCAGTTCTCAGTCAATCTTGGAAAATAAACAGCATCCTTTAGCTGGGCGAACAGATCGTCTATTCTAGGTAATGGGTACCTGTTCTTTATGGTTAGCTTGTTCAACTCTCGATAGTCTATGCACAACCTCATGCTCCCATCTTTCTTCTTAACAAATAAAACTGTGCTCCCCACGGAGACACACTGGTCTTATCATACCCTTATCCAAGAGTTTCCTGCAATTGGATAGCTAATTCCTTCATTTCTAACGGGGCTAACCGGTAAGGTGCTTTTGAAACTGGCGCCGTCCCTGGGGCCAACTCAATAGCAAATTCAATCATTCTATCGGTGGTAATCCCGGAAGGTCTTGGGGGAATACATCTTCAAATTCGTTGACTACTGGAATATCTTGTAAGTTGGGCACCTCCTTCTGTGTGTCCACCACATAGGCTAGGTAAGCCTCACTTCCTTTTCGTAGCATCCTTCTGGCCTGAGCCATGGTCAAAAATTTCTGCGTCTGCCTCTTTCCTCTAAATATAATTTCTTTCTTCCCGGGGATATTTAACTTAACTTTCTTCCCTTACAGTCTATCTGAGCATCGTTGCTAGATAGCGAGTCCATTCCCAAAATCACATCAAACTCCCCTAATTTAAAAGGAATCAGATCAACACTGAAAGATTGCTCCCCTATGCCTATCTCACAGGCGGGGTGAATCTGGTTAACAGGAATAATTTCATGATTGGCTATTTCTACTTGTAAGGGTTCTATCAAGGGTTTAGCCTTAAGTCTTAACTTACGCGCAAAGTCCCTTGATATAAAAGATTTAGTTGCTCCCGAATCAAATAAACATTTGCACTGACTGAATTTAGAGAAAGGGTACCTGCTATCACATCTGAATCTTTCATAGCATCCTGGACTGTCATGTTGAAAGTCCTCGCAGTAGGTGGCTTATTAGAAGCAGCCCTTGCTCCCGAAGCTGCTGGTTTGTTCATTGGGCATTCTCTCTTCCAATGACCTGGGCGTCCGCACTGATGACAATGGTGGTTGGAATGACGGCAGGGGCTACGAAGGGCATTTGTGAGAATAGTGGCCCACTTGCCCACACTTAAAGCAGGTTACTGGCTTTCCTTTACACTCCCCAGTGTGATTCCTTCCACAAGTGTTACAGGTTGGCAATGTGTCGAGACTGGTTGGAATAGGACATTCTTGACTTCTGGCCGCCCTGGCTCACACTCACACTCATTGGTCGCTTAAACCCAGTGTTCTTTCCCGGTAGGGACACTGCTCCTCGATTAAACCTAGTTGGGAAGCTCCTTCCTGCGGACCTCCACCATGCTCATACTTTTCCTCTTTATTCCTTTCTTCTCTCTTTCCTTCTGCATCTGTTCACTTCCGACTTCTACAATCGTTGCTTTTTGCACCAGTGGCATAGTCCGTAAGCTCAAGGATTGCCACCCTATTCTGAATCCATGGTTTCAGTCCCTGCTGAAACCTCCTAGCTTTCTTTTCCTCAGTGCTCACAAACTCCGGCACAACCTTGATAATTCGGTAAATTTCGCTTCGTACTCTGCTACAGACAAATCATTCTGCTTAGCTCCAAGAACTTGAGCTCCATCTGGTTTCCATAAACCTCGGAAATACTTTCCCAGAAACAACTGACTAAATCTCTCCCAGGTTATAATGCATCTGTCTCCATGTTTTTCTTGGCCTCCCACCAGTAGTTAGCTTCTCCTTTCAGAAGGTAGGTAGCAAATACAGTTTTCTGTGCCTCATTACTCAAAATCTCAAAAGATTTCTCCATTTCCTTTAACCATGCCCTTGCCTCAACTGGGTCGGCTGATCCGTGGAACTCAGGGGGCTTAAGGGACTTAAAAGCCCTGAAAGAGTTTGCCACTGCATTGTTACTTCCTTGAGGGGTGGGTTGACGTTCCAAATTCTGTCTTAGGAGTTGCATAAACTGGCCCCTGGGATCCATGCCTGGGTTTGGTACTGGTTGCTCAACCTCGGTTTCTCCTTCTTCAGCCTCTATCTCAAATCCCCAACATCATATGTTTCCTCTTCCTCTCATACAGGGAGTCATCCTGTTCCACATAATCCTCATCTTCCTCTTCACTGTGATCTTGGTTTCTATTGTCCTATTGGCTTCCCTGGTCCTCAGACCCAGGGTTCGCCCTAGTTCCAATCTTTCTTGGCGGCATGATTCTGATAATAATAAAAACATTATTGGGAAAAAATTCACGTTAGGTCACAATCATATACAACATTGTGCCTTGCACAGCTCTTATAATGGGGAGAACGTATATCGCAATTCTATTTTTAAGAAAGTTCTAATACGAGTGCAGTAATAACAATAATAAAACAGTGATCCCGTCACTATGGAACAACTGAAAGGAAACAAATATACATAATGCGAGAGTACATAGTTTGATCTGGTCAAAAGTACAACAGTGCTACAGTCATCTGTCCCAAAAGTGATACACAAGAGTCTATCTTCTAGTCAGAAAAAGGGATGCTATATACAAGTCAACTATCCCGGAAAATTGGCTCTTACTAAGGCCTCGGCTAACTAGACAACAGACTATTCCTCATCATCCTGAATCACACACCCGAACGGGTCAGCTCCCAAACCCTTTCCATCGCACGACGGAAGATATAGTCGGCCTGCCGCCTAGAGATCCTACCATGCCTGGTCCCCTGGAGAGATCTGAGTCTCGCTCGGGGTGAGCCTTATCCCTGTAAGCTCCCTCCTCAAGGATCGGGTATAGAAGCCCTGGTCTCATAGCTCGGGTACGCCTACCCGCCCTCTCTGCATCCAACTCCCTCCTGGCCTCATCCAGTCGGGCCTCGGCAACAGCCACTCGGGTCCTCAAAACATCCTGAACATCCATGAGCTAACGAAAACTGCCTCTGGGCAGGGTCAAGAGGTGGTGAATCTGGAGCCGCTGAGGGTGCCTCCTCGGTCTGCCTAGGCTCGGAAGTATGGGTCTCTGAGCTGTCATCATCAGGAATCCAAGATAGTGGTGGAGGGGAGGGGCTCTGACCACCGGAAGTGTGGGTAAAGGGATACCACATACACTACCATAGATCCAACACGCTCCTCAGCTACTGGGACCTCATCGGGTCCTCCTCATCTTCCTCCATCTCAGCTCCTCCGATCCTCAACATCAGCAATGCCTCATCATGCTCATGCTCGTACATCTCAGGGTCCTCCATCTCAGGCGCCTACACATTAAACGAGCTAAATTACTATCATGATATTTATAAGGGTTCCCGTAAGGGTTTTAGCTGTCAGTACTACTTTAGTCCGACCATGAACTTGGCAAGAGTTCTTATTACTTTGTGAGTTTATCATTTTATCGTCGCATCATCTCTGAGGTTTATAACGCTTAGCTCTGATACCATTTCTGTAACACCCCCAGATCCGGGTCGGGAATCCGGGTTGTCACGGTCTTCTTTCCACAAATCACTTTACTTAATTAATAATAAATACCCTCATGCTGTGACCCCCACAACACACACCACCACTCGTTATAGTCTCAGAGATGAAATTGAAATAAGTACAAGTCTTGAATCCAATTTAAAATTATTACAACCCAAAATGATTACTTGATAATTTACAGTTAATTGCCATTATCTGCCACAAGTTATAATTATACATATATTGGATTCTCAAAAGTAGATGGTCTAAACTACAATGGATTACCTCTGCAGCTATAGCCCTACATATCAGCGGGAGACGCGGGACGCTTCCCACGCGCTTGCGCTGGGTCTGCTGGAGTCTGGCCATCTCTCCTAACTGTTGTTGTGTGATGAAGAAATAAAGCAAGAGTGAGCCTTACAGCTCGCAAGATAATATGTATGATAACAATATACGTATCTAAATGGATACTTACTAAATCTTTATCGTGTGTAAGATAATTACTTACTAGATATAAGTAAAAACAGGAATGAAGTTACCAACTTCCCCACACTTATATCATTTATAAAGCTACTTGAACTATCACCGTTCAAAGTATATAAAATTCACGAGGTCATCCCATAGATGAGACCACAATAAACTTGAAAATATTTGATCTTTGAATATTTTGAAAAGAAATGAAGTTACGAGATACTTCATTCAATGGATACACCAATAAAAATGTTTGACCCTGTCAATGCTTCGGCAACCACCCATTAGTAGCCTTTCGATCGAAATGCTACGGGTAGTGTTGCAGAATATCCAAATGGATGATGAACTCATTACGGGATTTACCGCGCCAGGAAGACCACTTACGATGATCAGTCGTAGTAGTACAACCCCACCATTTTCTACATGTAGAGGAGACCTGTCGGATTTACTTGTCAACCGAACACTGAACTCCTAGGAATGGACCGCCTTAGCGGAACTTCCAGGCCATTTGGGCCAATATAATAAGGCTGGGCCGGCGCTACTCGACCACTTACGCCACTCCTAGTTCAGATGAAATCCATGACTCTGAACGTAAAGCTCGTTTCCCCCTTTCCCCAAGTAGAAACTTGTGATACGCTCCACCAAGAAGTCGTACTAGTTGGAAAGGAAAAACTCACCGATATTTCCCAGGCGATGCCTGTTAATGGATTAACTTGTTCCAAGAATTTTACTTCCCGAATATTGGGTAAGTAATCAAAAACTCTTTTACCAGACAGCAACCTTGTTGCGAATATAAAACACACCACCGGCCGGATCCCCCAGGTTTGAGCGAGTATTTAAATCCCCTTTTTAAAAGGAAGATCTTAAATATAAAAATAGTTTTGGGATCCGCTCTAACTTTTGAAAATCATTTAAAGACTCGCAAAACACTTTAAAGAGTGTTTGGAGTAAAACTGATTTAATGAATAAATCAGTCCCCAGAATATTTAGAAATGTCTGAATATTATTATTTAAATAATATTCCCATAAAAATAATCTTTATAAAATAATTGAAGTAGAATTTAAAACTTATACTTGAAATGAATAGCAAATAATCAAAGAATACTTATACGAAAGTAATATCTTTATTTGAATAATCAAAAATAAGTTGATTATCGACACCTTATTCTTTAATAAATTAAAGAAATATCTCAGCAAATAGCGGAGTCATAGATCCTCAAATGAATATTCAAATATATTCAATAAATAAATAAAAGGAGTCATAAGTCCTCGAATGAATATTCAAAATAATATTCATTAATAAAATAAAGTTTTAAAGTTATCGAATAAACCTTATTCGATTAATAGTTTGGAAAACTATAACCAATATATATATATTATTATATATATATATATCCATATCCATATATCAGATTACTCGGGATCCTCGCTCCGGTTTTAGAAATATTTTCACCCTTGGTCCCTATACTAAGGGTATATGCAAGATACAACTATCCTCTAGCATAGGTTTATCAATAACCAACAGATAAATTTCAAGAATATGAAACAGGCATGCATATATACCATATCACATGCTACAATATCGCAACATTTGCTAAATAACATCATGCAATATCACAAGATAATGCATATACATACATTTACATCACACAACAGTGTATCGGATAGAATACTTGCCTGAGCGACTTGGGGGTGAGAAAGGCTCGGACGAGTCTGGCAACCTATAACAACAAGTAAGTTGGAATTAAACCAAAATCACTGTAAGTCTATGCTTTAACTAACTTAGACTCTAATGCTAGTTTTACGCTCACCGATTCGCTTAAGTCACTCCGGTACCCTCGGCTCCACCATTTTTAATAACTTGACCTTTACGAGTTTTAACGCGATTCCTTCGCGAATGACTTACCAACTGCCTAACACACTTACCATAATGTTTCACACATTAATTAATCCTTTTTGGTCTTTAACCTACATTCCAAAGTAAGGCGAGGGAAAAAGTTTCGTTCGTGAAACGCCGTTACTTGAAACGGTCGTTTCTCCTAAACCGTAATCGGAATCGAACGAACTACATATCAAAACGAAGCTCGTACATGAGCTATCTAAACATGGCAGTGGTCACAATTTAACAGGGGGTTCTCGGGTCCTAATGCTATGCACAAACAGTCCAAAGAAAATCGGACATTACGACGGCTATGTTTACGCGATTTTCCCATTTTTAAAACTACCCACAATCATCACAAACCATCCTCAAATCCACACACATCAAACACCCATCCTTACCACATAACAATCCCAACATTCAATATTACTCATTCATACATATGCTTAACCTAACTTTAATCATGCTTTAAGTTTCTTTAAATCAAAACCACTAAATTATCATTTCATTTCACCATTCCAAATCTCAACTCTAAACATACAAAAGATACCATAACATCTTACTCATCAAAATCACTTTATAATAATATGAACCTAGGGTTTGAAAGTGGTATACTTCCTTGGATTGGTGGGTGAAGCTAGAAGCCTTAATAAGCTTGGAGTAGTCTTAAGAAGCTTGGATCTTCAAGAAAACAAGAAAAAACTCAAGTTAAAACTTGAAAACACTATTCATGTCTTCTCCAATGATTAAATCAAGAAGCTAGAGAAAGAATTTGTGGCTTAAACTTATGATATAGCCATTACTAAGCATGAAGGTTAGGGAATTTTCTTACAATTAAGGATGCTTGGATCTTGATTTTGGAAATTTGTAGCTTTGAAAATGGCAAAAAGCCGAGAGCAAGAAATGAAGAACAAAGCCTTGGTTGATTTTTTGATTTTGATGAAATGAATTGCTAGTTGGTTGGCTTTGTTTTGTTTTCCATTTAGCAAATTACCACCTTGTCCTTGCATTTGTGTGGTCCTAAATCAACCCACACCCCTTCCTTCCATGTCATGCTTATGTCACCCTATGATGTCATCCTCCCTTCTTGTCTTCTTCTATTGGTTGGATGACATCACTCCCCTTAATCCCTTTGATTAGCTCCTCCTAATCGTTTGCCTAATGACCGCTGATCTGTTGTACGTTCGCTTAACTTTCGTTCCTCGTTTATCGTTGAAGGATCATACCGGGATCTTATTACTTAGGTCCCTTGACCTTTCTCATACATTATTCTTTTTATGATCCTCTATTATAATCCTTTAATTTAAATCCTTTTTATCCTGTTACCTTATACTCAATTCGCTCCGTATCTTGTGGATTTCCGGGAAAAACCAAAGTGTTCGGAATTGGGTTCTGACGATATTTACATACACTTATACTACTTCATATAGTACTAATAAAATCCCAAATCCATAACGAACCCCTACATAGTGTGGCTGACAAGTTTCTCATTCAGCTAAAACACTATTCACTAGGGTACAAAGTTGAAAAATTTTGGGGTTATTACCCCGCCCAACGTGCCCCGCGCGCGCGCGTCTGCGCGCGCGTGTGTGTTTTGAAGAGAAATCACTCCGGCGCCCGGAACGAGACCCCAGGCGCCCAAATGGGGCCTCGTCGCCCGGAACGAGACCCAGGCGCCCAAACGGCGAAGATGGAGCAAATTCTCTTTGAAACACACGCGCCACACACACGCGCGCGCGCGCGCGTCGTACGTACGCTGCGGTGCGTAGTGCGTATGTGACGTATGTGCCTTAGGTGCCTTGGGGCATTGGGGTCTTGGGGCCTTGGGGCCTTGGGGCCTTGGATTCGTTGCCTAGGGCGACCGTCGACCGATTCCAAAAGCGAGAGACCGGCGACCGATTCCGAGCAAAGAGATGTGGGAAGGGTGAAATGGGCGTCAGCCCGTCCGAGCAAACGGGGAGCGACCGATTCCAAACAAAGAGAAGTGGGAAAAGTAGCCCGTCCGAGCAAACGTGGAGCGACCGGGGACCGATTCCAAACTAAGAGAAGGCGGAACTGGGAAAAATGAAATGGGGCCTTGGGGGTAATAGGTATCGTAGATAGGATAGGTGACTTGGGTCCAAGGCAACGGGGCCTTGGGGGTATTAGGAACTGCGTAGGTAGGATGGGTGTTTGGCAACGGGGCCTCGGGTGCCTCGGGGCGTTAGGTTCCCTCGGCATTTGCACGATTGCCCTCGCGGCGACTGATAACCGATTACTCCAGTGAGAAAACACGCGTTCCATGTTTTGCTTAAGATTTGGCAAAACATGTCGTTGAATAGTCATTGGTCACTGGAGGTTGTGTCGGCGTTAGTTCGAGTCATTCTTTAATAATAAAAAAATGAATAAAGCTTAGATGTTAAAAAAAGAAATATTTTCTAAACAATATATATTAGGAAATAAGTTACATTTTTTGAAATATAATCAAAGAAAAAGATTTTTTTTTAATTTTTTAATTAATTTTTCCCTTAAATTACTAATAAAAATTAAAAAAAAATATGTTGAAATTCAAAAAATCTGAAAAAATCATGAAAAATCTTAATCTTCATTAGCTATCTTTTCCAAGTGGAATCATAAAAAAATAATGAGTTTTGGTATGTCAAATCCCTTCCCGAATTAATTCAGAAAAAAAGATTTATAAAATCAAAATAAAATATTAAAAAAATCTGTAAAAATCTGAAAATTTATTTGGAGTACTAGGATTTATAAGCTTTCATTTGGTTATAAGAGCATCAAAAACAAATGAGTGGAACTCCGAAAAAGGGCATTGTGATTGCTCGAACACCTAGGTCAAAACTGCTGGAACTTGGGAAATTGCTTAAATGTCATATATAGGGAGGGGGGGACTCCCCTTCTACCAGGCGCGCGCGCTGCGGCTGCTGGGGCTGGGGGCGTCGGTGCGCGCTTGGGGCTTCCTCGGGGCTCCTGATCAGCCACTTTGTTAGTGGTGATTCAGGTTGCCTCGAGGGTGTCGTGGGAAATTTTCAGATCATACCCAGCACTGAGCGGGCCAGCTGAAGCCTCTGTTGCCGTCAAGCGACATTGGTGCTCGGCGTCGTTCGGAGTCGCTTCTCAGGATTCGACGAAGTGATAGTAAAGGCCCCCACGGATTTGTCCCTCGAGTTGACCCCAAAACTTTGATTCGTTGTCCCTTTACTATCGATGGCCTGATGTAAAATGTCCCTAGATAGGGAGGTGGCCTTTGCACATGTGTAGCCGGACGGTGAAACCAAGCGTGCTTGCTTCGTTTTCCATAATAGCTAGATTCTTCTCGGTTCGAACAAACATGGCTGGTTAGGCGGGGCTAGTATTATGATGCAACTGTTTCGGCCTCAGTATGCCAAGCTTGAAGCTTCTCGGTGACCTTCGGCTACCGGTGGCTAAATGGTGAGGTTGAAAGGGTCGTGAACTTTGCTGAGTGCTATCTCTTTGTTTGTTCAAAACATGAGTCCCTAGTTCTTGGAATTTATTCGTTGTAGGCCGGTGTTGGGGAAGCCTAAAGCTTAACGTGTTCCTTGGTCGTGGCTTCCCTATATAGAGAATGAGGTGGCCTTTGCCCGTGGATAGCTGGACGGT
>NW_027420595.1:0-7065 GCF_009905375.1 Apium graveolens | reverse complement strand
ATCCTGTAAAAGACCCCTCCCGAAAACCAGACTCGTTCCCGATTTACAAGATTAATTTTTAAAATGATTTTTTCGACCATCCGACCGTACGGATGTTAAGATATATCAATTTTAGTCATAGGAAAAATTCTGAAAATTTTGAATTTATCTTGCATGTTAGGATTAGAAAAATCATGTAAAATTACCCCTCCCAACAACGAGACTCGTTCCCAATTTACAAGATAAATTTTTAAAATGAGTTTTTCGACGATCCAACCGTACGGATGTTAAGATATATCAATTTTAGTCTAAGAAAAAATTATTAAAAATTTGAAATACATCTTGCATGTCAGGATTAGAAAAATCCTTTAAAATTACCCCTCCCAATAACGAGACTCGTTCCCGATTTACAAGATTAATTTTTAAAATGATTTTTTGATGATCCAACCGTACGGATGTTAAGATATATCAATTTTAGTCATAAGAAAAATTATTAAAAATTTGAAATCCATCTTGCATGTCAGGATTAGAAAAATCCTGTAAAATTACCCCTCCCGACAACAGATCCTTCCGATTTACAAGATTAATTTTTAAAATGATTTTTTCGAAGATCCAACCATACGGATGTTAAGATATATCAATTTTAGTCATAAGAAAAATCATTAAAAAATTTGAAATACATCTTGCATGTCAGGATTAGAAAAATCCTATAAAATTACCCTCCCAACAACGAGACGTTCCCGATTTACAAGATTAATTTTTAAAATAATTTTTTCTACGATCCAACCGTACAGATGTTAAGATATATCAATTTTAGTCATTGAAAAAATTATTAAAAATTTGAAATCCATCTTGCATGTTAAGGATTAGAAAAATCCTGTAAAATTACCCCTCCGACAACCAGACTCGTTCCGATTTACAAGATTAATTTTAAAATGATTTTTTCGACATCCAACCGTACAATGTTAAGATATATCAATTTTAGTCATAGAAAAAATTATTAAAAAATTTGAAACATCTTGCATGTCAGGATTAGAAAAATGCTATAAAATTACCGTTCCGACAACGAGACTCGTTCCGATTTACAAGTAATTTTTTAAAATGATTTTTCGAATCCAACCATACGGATGTTAAGATATATCAATTTTAGTCATAAGAAAAAATTATTAAAAAATTTGAAATACATCTTGCATGTCAGGATTAGAAAAATCCTATAAAATTACCCCTCCCAACAACGAGACTCGTTCCCGATTTACAAGATAATTTTTAAAATAGTTTTTCAACGATCCTACTGTACGGATGTTAAGATATATCAATTTTAGTCATAGAAAAAATTATTAAAAACTTTGAAATCATCTTGCATGTCAGGATTAGAAATATCCGGTAAAAGTACCCTCCCGACAAGAGACTCGTTCCCAATTTACAAGATTAATTTTTAAATAATTTTTTCGATGATCCAACCTACGGATATTAAGATATATCAATTTTAGTCATAAAAAAATTATTAAAAAATTTGAAATTCATCTTACATGTAGGATTAGAAAAATCCTGTAAAATTACCCCTCCCGACAACAGACTCGTTCCCGATTTACAAGATTAATTTTTAAAATGATTTTTTGACGATCAACCATACGATGTTAAGATATATCAATTTTAGTCATAAGAAAAAATTATTAAAAAATTTGAAATCCATCTTGCATGTCAGGATTAGAAAAATCCTGTAAAATTACCCCTCCCGACAACCAGACTCGTTTCCGATTTACAAGATTAATTTTTAAAATGATTTTTTAACGATCCTACCGTACGGATGTTAAGATATATCAATTTTAGTCATAGAAAAATTATTAAAAAATTTGAAATTATCTTGCATGTCAGGATTAGAAAATCTGAAAAAGTAATCTCCCGACAACGAGACTCGTTCCCAATTTACAAGATAATTTTTAAAATAATTTTTTCGACGATCCAACCATACGGATGTTAAGATATATCAATTTTAGTCATAAAATTTGAAATTCATCTGCATCAGGATTAAAAAATCCTGTAAAATTACCCCTCCCAACAACGAGACTCGTTCCCAATTTACAAGATTAATTTTTAAAAAATTTTTTCGACAATCCAACCGTACGGATGTTAAGATATATCAATTTCAGTCATAAAAAATTATTAAAAATTTGAAATCCATCTTGCATGTAGGATTAGAAAAATCCTGTAAAATTACCTCTCCCGACAACCAGACTCGTTCCGATTTACAAGATTAATTTTTAAAATGATTTTTTCGACATCCACCGTACATATGTTAAGATATATAAATTTTAGTCATAGAAAAAATTATTAAAAAATTTGAAATCCATCTTGCATGTCAGGATTAGAAAAATCCTGTAAAATTACCTCCCGACAACGAGACTCGTTCCCGATTTACAAGATTAATTTTTAAAATGATTTTTTTGACGATCAACCATACGGATGTTAAGATATATCAATTTTAGTCATAAGAAAAAATTATTAAAAAATTTGAAATCCATCTTGCATGTCAGGATTAGAAAAATCCTGTAAAATTACCCCTCCCGACAACAGACTCGTTCCCGATTTACAAGATTAATTTTTAAAATGATTTTTTTGACATCCTGACCGTACGGATGTTAAGATATATCAATTTTAGTCATCGAAAAAATTATTAAAAATTTGAAATCATCTTGCATGTCAGGATTAGAAAAATGTAAAATTACCTCCCGACAACGAGACTCGTTCCCGATTTACAAGATTAATTTTAAAATGATTTTTTCGACGATCCAACCATACGGATGTTAAGATATATCAATTTTAGTCATAAGAAAAAATTATTAAAAAATTTGAAATACATCTTGCATGTCAGGATTAGAAAAATCCTATAAAATTACCCCTCCCAACAACGAGACTCGTTCCCGATTTACAAGATTAATTTTTAAAATAAGTTTTTCGACGATCCAACCGTACGGATGTTAAGATATATCAATTTTAGTCATATGAAAAAATTATTAAAAATTTGAAATCATCTTGCATGTCAGGATTAGAAATATCCTAAAATTACCTCTCCCGACAACGAGACTCGTTCCCGATTTACAAGATTAATTTTTAAATAATTTTTTCGATGATCCAACCGTACGGATGTTAAGATATATCAATTTTAGTCATAAAAAATTATTAAAAAATTTGAAATCATCTTGCATGTAGGATTAGAAAAATCCTGTAAAATTACCCTCCCGACAACGACCGTTCCCGATTTACAAGATTAATTTTTAAAATGATTTTTTGACGATCCAACCGTACGGATGTTAAGATATAAATTTTAGTCATAAAAAAATTATTAAAAAATTTGAAATCCATCTTGCATGTAGGATTAGAAAAATCTGTAAAATTACCTTCCCGAAACGAGACTCGTTCCCGATTTACAAGATTAATTTTTAAAATGATTTTTTCGACGATCCAACCATACGGATGTTAAGATATATCAATTTAGTCATAAGAAAAAATTATTAAAAAATTTGAAATACATCTTGCATGTCAGGATTAGAAAAATCCTGTAAAATTACCCCTCCCAACAACGAGACTCGTTCCCGATTTACAAGATTAATTTTTAAAATAAGTTTTTCGACGATCCTACCGTACGGATGTTAAGATATATCAATTTTAGTCATATGAAAAAATTATTAAAAATTTGAAATCATCTTGCATGTCAGGATTAGAAATATCCGGTAAAAGTACCTCTCCCGACAACGAGACTCGTTCCCGATTTACAAGATTAATTTTTAAAATTTTTTCGATGATCCAACCTACGGATGTTAAGATATATCAATTTTAGTCATAAAAAAATTATTAAAAAATTTGAAATCCATCTTGCATGTCAGGATTAGAAAAATCCTGTAAAATTACCCTCCCGACAACGAGACTCGTTCCCGATTTACAAGATTAATTTTTAAAATGATTTTTTGATCAACCGTACGGATGTTAAGATATATCAATTTTAGTCATAAAAAAATTATTAAAAATTTGAAATCCATCTTGCATGTCAGGATTAGAAAAATCCTGTAAAATTACCTCCCGACAACGAGACTCGTTCCCGATTTACAAGATTAATTTTTAAAATGATTTTTTCGACGATCCAACCATACGGATGTTAAGATATATCAATTTTAGTCATAAGAAAAAATTATTAAAAAATTTGAAATACATCTTGCATGTCAGGATTAGAAAAATCCTATAAAATTACCCCTCCCAACAACGAGACTCGTTCCCGATTTACAAGATTAATTTTTAAAATGTTTTTCGATCTACCGTACGGATGTTAAGATATATCAATTTTAGTCATATGAAAAAATTATTAAAAATTTGAAATTCATCTTGCATGTCAGGATTAGAAATATCCGGTAAAAGTACCTCCCGACAACGAGACTCGTTCCCGATTTACAAGATTAATTTTTAAATAATTTTTTCGATGATCCAACCTACGGATTAAGATATATCAATTTTAGTCATAAAAAAATTATTAAAAAATTTGAAATCATCTTGCATGTCAGGATTAGAAAAATCCTGTAAAATTACCCTCCCGACAACAGACTCGTTCCCGATTTACAAGATTAATTTTTAAAATGATTTTTTGACATCCAACCGTACGGATGTTAAGATATATCAATTTTAGTCATTAAAAAATTATTAAAAATTTGAAATCATCTTGCATTAGGATTAGAAAAACTGTAAAATTACCTCCCGAACAACGAGACTCGTTCCGATTTACAAGATTAATTTTTAAAATGATTTTTTCGACGATCCAACCATACGGATGTTAAGATATATCAATTTTAGTCATAAGAAAAAATTATTAAAAAATTTGAAATACATCTTGCATGTCAGGATTAGAAAAATCCTGTAAAATTACCCTCCCAACAACGAGACTCGTTCCCGATTTACAAGATTAATTTTTAAAATAAGTTTTTCGACGATCCAACCGTACGGATGTTAAGATATATCAATTTTAGTCATATGAAAAAATTATTAAAAATTTGAAATCATCTTGCATGTCAGGATTAGAAAATCCTGTAAAATTACCCTCTCCGACAACGAGACTCGTTCCCGATTTACAAGATTAATTTTTAAAAATTTTTTCGATGATCCAACCTACGGATGTTAAGATATATCAATTTTAGTCATAAAAAAATTATTAAAAAATTTGAAATCCATCTTGCATGTAGGATTAGAAAAATCCTGTAAAATTACCCTCCCGACAACCAGACTCGTTCCCGATTTACAAGATTAATTTTTAAAATGATTTTTTGATCCGACCGTACGGATGTTAAGATATATCAATTTTAGTCATAAAAAAATTATTAAAAAATTTGAAATCCATTGCATGTCAGGATTAGAAAAATCCTGTAAAATTACTCCCGACAACGAGACTCGTTCCCGATTTACAAGATTAATTTTTAAAATGATTTTTTCGACGATCCAACCATACGGATGTTAAGAGATATCAATTTAGTCATAAGAAAAAATTATTAAAAAATTTGAAACATCTTGCATGTCAGGATTAGAAAAATCCTGTAAAATTACCCCTCCCAACAACGAGACTCGTTCCCGATTTACAAGATAATTTTTAAAATGATTTTTTCGACGATCCAACCGTACGGATGTTAAGATATATCAATTTTAGTCATAAGAAAAAATTATTAAAAAATTTGAAATACATCTTGCATGTCAGGATTAGAAAAATCCTGTAAAATTACCCTCCCAACAACGAGACTCGTTCCCGATTTACAAGATTAATTTTTAAAATGATTTTTTGATGATAACCGTACGGATGTTAAGATATATCAATTTTAGTCATAAGAAAAAATTATTAAAAAATTTGAAATCATCTTGCATGTCAGGATTAGAAATCTCTGTAAAATTACCCCTCCCGACAACGACTCGTTCCGATTTACAAGATTAATTTTTAAAATGATTTTTTCAATGATCCAACCATACGGATGTTAAGATATATCAATTTTAGTCAGAAAAAATTATTAAAAAATTTGAAATCATCTTGCATGTCAGGATTAGAAAAATCCTATAAAATTACCCCTCCCAACAACGAGACTCGTTCCCGATTTACAAGATTAATTTTAAAATAATTTTTTCTACGATCCAACCGTACGGATGTTAAGATATATCAATTTTAGTAATGAAAAAATTATTAAAAAATTTGAAATCATCTTGCATGTAGGATTAGAAAAATCCTGTAAAATTACCCCTCCCGACAACAGACTCGTTCCCGATTTACAAGATAATTTTTAAAATGATTTTTTCCATCCACCGTACGGATGTTAAGATATATCAATTTTAGTCATAGAAAAAATTATTAAAAAATTTGAAATCCATCTTGCATGTCAGGATTAGAAAAATCCTGTAAAATTACCCTCCCGACAACCAACTTTCCCGATTTACAAGATTAATTTTTAAAATAATTTTTTGACGATCCTACGTACGGATGTTAAGATATATCAATTTTAGTCATAGAAAAAATTATTAAAAATTTGAAATTCATCTTGCATGTCAGGATTAGAAAAACTGTAAAATTACTCTCCCGACAACGAGACTCGTTCCCGATTTACAAGATTAATTTTTAAAATGATTTTTTCGACGATCCAACCGTACGGATGTTAAGATATATCAATTTTAGTCATAAAAATTTTGAAATCATTGCATGTCAGGATTAAAAAATCCTGTAAAAAACCCTCCCAACAACGAGACTCGTTCCCGATTTACAAGATTAATTTTTAAAAATTTTTTCGACGATCCAACCGTACGGATGTTAAGATATATCAATTTTAGTCAAAAAAAATTATTAAAAAATTTGAAATCATCTTGCATTCAGGATTAGAAAAATCCTGTAAAATTACCCTCCCGACAACAGACTCGTTCCCGATTTACAAGATTAATTTTTAAAATGATTTTTTCGACATCCAACCGTACGGATGTTAAGATATAAATTTTAGTCATAGAAAAAATTATTAAAAAATTTGAAATCATCTTGCATGTCAGGATTAGAAAAATGCTAAAATTACCTCCCGACAA
>NW_027420594.1:0-142873 GCF_009905375.1 Apium graveolens | reverse complement strand
ATCATATATTTTTTATATTTTACTTATTTCAAATACATTACATAAAATACAATGTATAAAATATAGAACATGAAAAATAGAGCATATAATAAATAGAAAAAACGAAAGGAAGTACATATTTCAAAGAATTACAACACATATCAAAATATAGAAAATGTGAAAAATATAAAATGTTTAAAAGTTATTTAAAGTATTAAAAAATATTGAAAATTCAAACTCCAAGAAATTTACCTTACACATTAAATTTCAATAGTGATATGTAATATTAAACATACACTTAACATTTTTAATTCATACAAAATATAAATAAGTTGCAAAAAACACAATTAGAGAACAAAAAATAATATATAGAACCCAAAAATGATGTTAAACAAAATTAAATCATATATTTAAAGAAATTTAATTTATTAAAATACAGAACATTATACAAGTAATAAAAATATAGAACATAAAAATTAAAGTATATAACAATAGAGATAGAAAGAATTATAAAATATAAGACAAACAAATTACATAAGAAGTAAAAATACTAAACCTGTAAAAAAGTACTGAATGCTTAAAAGTTTTTAAGTGTTAGAAATATTTGGCAAATGACAATTAATGGAAGAAATATCTATTTTTATTGCATTTAACATAGAACATGGGTTTGTAGATGGCAAGAAATATATTGGAGGTTGAGATCCAAAAATTATAGACTTTGTCATGCATCAAGATAAGTCACCGGGTCCACATGGGTTGAAGCCGCAATTTTTCAAACTTATTGGAATATTGTTAGAAGATATGTTGTTCAATTTTGTGGGACTTCTTTGATACAGAACATGAGAACATGGGCCAAGGGAACTAAATCTTACTCTTATACATCTTATTTAGATATTCAACCTATCTCTCTTGATAATGTTCTGATGGTATATTATCTAAGGTGCTGGAGAATAAGTTTAAATGATGTTTAAACTCGATAATGTTTAACAAACAAAGTGCTTTTAATGAAGGGAGGCTATTAACTTATAATGAAATGATTGCATTTGAAGTCATAGGGAAAAAAGGACGTGGTTGGTTTAAAAATTGATATTTTTAAGGTATAAGATAGGTTGAAATAAAGATTTATTAAACAAATATTGCATAAATTTGGTTTGCACTGAGCGTAGATTTCTAGGATTATGATATGTGTTCTAAAATTCTCGTATAGTTTTGTACACAATAGTGGAATTTTTGTTGATGTGCATCCACAACGGTGACTTCGACATGGAGATCCAATCTCTCCCTACTTGTATATTCTATGCGCGGAAGGTTTAAATCTAGCATTAGAAAGTTAGAAGAAACATGTATGCTTCATGGAGTTAAGGTTTCTAGAGGAGCTCCAAGTAACTCCCATGTGTTATTTGGTGATGATTATTTTTCTTTTTCAAGCAACGTGTGTAGACGCAAGGAATATGAAGTGTATTTTATAGAGGTGTGAGCGTTTGTCTGGACAAGTAGTCAATTATATTAAGTCTACTGTGTTCTTTAGTCCTAATACTTGTGCTGATAATTGAACACTCGTATGTCACATCCCGGGGGTTGAAGAAATTGAATTGATAACCAAAACGAAAATATCTTGAAATGTCAATATAGTGGTGGTCTGAGAGTTAGGAGTTTGAGGAACTTCCATACAATTATGCTTGCCAAGCAATATTGGAGAATCATTAGTGGAACATCTAACATATACTTTAACTTACTCCCCTTCGGTGGTGGGCTCCACAATTGTGCAAGATAGGTCAGCCTAGAGTTTTTCTAGTTCAATGTTTAACAATTGCTATTTTCATTGGGTTTGGCCTCCGAATGCTTGCTTTCACCACCCGTGTCATTCTCTTCATAATCTTGATCTTTGTCGAGATTTTTAAGCATGATGATTCTTGTTGTCCCCTGGCCTTCTCTCATTTCCCCGACTCCCTTCTCAGTTGGGTACTACATCTTGAGATTGGGGATTGACCCAATAGCTTGGAAGGCCAAAAAGAATGGTTGTCCTAGGAGTGCGTTGTAGGGTATTTTTAAAATATTACGATGTAGAATTTTACTTATTTTACAATGTAGAATTTTACCTATATGATATTTTATTGGTACTAATATGTAAAGTAATCGTACATTCACATGGTATATGCAGTACGTCAAAGGCCTCAAGAGGTACCTAATGACATGGCTCCACCTGTAGTCCAGCTAGGTTGATTTTGCTATACGTCCGATAAAATAAGATATTAGACGAACTCCCTTCCTCTACTAACACTTTCCATATATTATTTCCCCGATGACATGGTGGATTATCAGCGGATCTCCATAAGGTTATATGACATCCTTGTAGTCCTCTTTATTGAAGGAGAGCGACATAGTCTATCTAGAAGGGCTGAACTGGTATAAATTATAAACTTAACGAGCGACCTTTTCTTCAAATTTTCACTGTCAACTCAAAGGTTATTGCTTCCTGAATTTGTCTTCACCTCTCCCTGATATCTCATTTTGGGCTCTGTGTTCCTTGTCCATTCGGCTCAACTCATCCCTCGGGTCTCTTAGAAATTCATTGAGTTCTTCAGCCTTGATCATTTTTTCAATCAGCTTCTTCAAGTGAAAACATTTATCACTATTTGCTCATTATGTTGTTGGTAGTAACAATACATATCGAAATTCTTCGTGGTTGGCCATCTTAATTTTAGCTGGTCGGAAGAAAACTGGGGTGCCTTTCATTTAGTGGAAAATTTTGGAAATCAGCGCATTAAGTGGTGTAAACGCAATCAATTATCTAACTCTTCGTCTTTCCAAGCCTCAATCCGTTTCCTTCTTATCATTAACCATTTGATTCATTTCGGGAGTATTCGTAGTGGCTTGACAGCCGGTTACGGTCACCTCTTCGGGGCTCCCTATATCCCTCCAGACTCTCCATCTTCCTTCAAATATTCTTACACCTCATATATATACCATTCATGGACTTTGGGATATAATCATAAATTGAGAATAAAAAGGGAAAAACATATAAATTTCATTGAAATTGGAAATTCATATAATGTCCTACATGCTTCACCATTAGGAGATTCAAATTGCATTACTAAAGTAAATGACTGAATTTAATAATCTAAAATAAATAAACAGGAAGGCTTTAGAGAGTTGTACTGGAAAAATTTCCGGAATATGGAAGTGTACCAAGTGTTTTTAATAGGTTCGCATTCCAAAGTCTTTAGCTTATACGTTCCCGGCCTTATGATTTCAACTACAAAGTAAGGGTCTCTCCAATTTGCCTGAAGTTTTCCTTGCATAGCGGACATTGAAATTGCTACTTCCTCATCACTAGGTAATCGACAAAGAAAGTGTGCTCCTTTACACACTAATCATAATACTGGGTTTCCTGAAGTTGGTATTTGAGGTTTCTATGGCGAGCTACTTCGCTTTCTTCTTCAAGAAGGTCTATATTGGTTCTTAAGCCAACTTCGTTGCTTTACAAATTAAACACTTTGGTGCGGTAAGTTGATAATCTAAAAAGCATTTCGATCGTGGATGGTCTTCGGGTTATGCGATAAGCCCACAAGACCCATCACAATTCTTCACCCAATAAATCTTTGGCTTCGCCCAACCTCTCTTTGATTCCATCTAAAATAATCTTATTTGTTTCTTAATCAGCCCATTGCCTTGAGGATGACCCAAAGAGCTGAATTTTTGTTGGATCTCGAATTGGTGCAAGAAAATCATTTTATCATTCCTTTTAATTCCATTGATTAAATAAATAAAGCAATTAGTAAATTTTTTTAAAAGCTTTATCATTTTTCTCAAATGTATAACTTGTCTGTCAAAAATTTTGTATTGTATCTTATACCTCTAAAAATTTAATTTAATTTAATGTTGTTATAAAATAAATATTAATTTTATATGAAAAATATGTGCATTATAGTGAGAGGTTTTTTAGACTTGAATCTATTGTAGTAGTGCTATATTATTGTTAGTTAGGGTTGTAGTAGTACTTATATTAGTGCTTATATTAGTACTTATATTAGTGTTAGTTAGGTTTTTATAAATAACATCACTAAAAAAATTAAAATTTTCGAGAAAATATCGTTTTTAAGTTAAATTTTTACACAATGCTACCACTTGATTTTAAGAATCTCATTTTTTTTACAATACAAAATAAATTAGAGTAATACTTCTTTACCTATTGGCTTGTAAATATACATCGAATTAATTTATATAATACATGGATCACACTTTGTTAGATCTTATTTTTATAGAAGGAAAAGAATTCGAAATTTGTAATAAGAAATTTCTATATAGTCTTAATCCAATACAAACTAATATATATATATATAGTCTTAATCCAAAATATACTATCTTAAAATACAAACTTCACCACCAACACACAACTCCACCTTATTCGCTCTATTTTTAATTAAATTTTTCCCGTTAACTGGTGAACTCTTTTTACATCCTCCAATAATTAGTATGAATACCATATTTGATATTTCGGCAATAAATCAGTAATTATGGCGTACGACAATCACTAAAATCTACCGGTTCCTGAAATAGTATTGATTTCAGCTTAGTGATTCAGGTAAGCTTAAATAATGATTTCTCGTCAAAATATAGCAAATATGCTATGCAATTGTTGAGCCGGAGATGGAGAAAAATATGGTAAAATTATTTTTATATATTAAGTTAACAATTAATGGGAAAAAATCAAATTAAAAGCTATTCGGAAAATATATACATGAATACATAATGCACATGGATGAGAGAGAAAGAGACTAAACATGTAGCTCTTATTGGTTTGTAATTGTAATCTAATATTGGTTTGTATTTGGATGAAGTTTTCCTTGTTTAACGGGCAATTGCTAACTTCCTCCCACTAGGTAACTGAAAAAGAAATTGTGCTCTTTTACAGGTGAATCATATTAATGGGCTCCCTGAAGTTGGTATTTTAGGTTTTTCTCGTGGACTACTTCACTTTCTTCTTCAAGAAGGTCTACATTAGCTCTTAGGCCAACTTTATTGTTTCCAAATCAAACACTTCGGTGGGGAAGTGTCTCGACCCATTTCAACCATGAGAAGAGCATCAGTTTCACTAGCCAATCTGAAAGGCGTTTCGCTCATGGATGATCTTGGCATTTTTAGATAAGTCCAAAAGACCCATCACAAATTTTCGGCCCATAAATGGTTCGCTTCTCCTAACCTCTTTTGATTCCATTGAAAATAATCTTAGTTGTGGCTTCAATCTCCCCATTTCCTTATAATAAGGGACATAGCTGAATTTTTGTAGGATCTCGAATTGGTACAAGAAATTCATTTTATCATTCATTTTAATTTCTATGTTAAATTAACAAAGCAATTAGTAAATTTTTTTAAAAATTGTATCATTTTTCTCATACGTATAACTTGTTTGTCAAACATTTAGTATCGTATCTTATACCTCTAAAAATTTAATTTTATTAAATGTTGTTATGTAAATATTAATTTTATGTGACAATAAATTGTGGGTTATAGTGAGAGGTATTTTAGACTTAAATATATTGTAATAGTACTTCTATTATTATTAGTTAGGGTTGTAGTAGTACTTATATTATTGTTAGTAGAGGTAAGTGGGGAATTTATATATAATCTCACTTAATAAAATTTAAAATTTTGGAGAAAATATCATTTTTAAGTTAATTTTTTTATACAATG
Organism: Apium graveolens; assembly: GCF_009905375.1. Lineage (NCBI taxonomy): Eukaryota > Viridiplantae > Streptophyta > Magnoliopsida > Apiales > Apiaceae > Apium > Apium graveolens. Next base: position 137,200 of record NW_027420594.1, on the reverse strand, counting down.
CTTAGCACTTGATTTTTAGAATCTCATTTAATTCATAATACAAAATAAATTAGATTAATACTTGTTTACCTAAAGGCTTGTACATGTACATCCAATTAATTTATATAATACCGAGCACACTTTGTTAGATCATATTTTTATAAAAAGTAAAAAAATTCGAAATTTGTAATAAAAATAGGATACTATAACAAAAAACAATTTAAACTATATCAGGCCCATTAAAATCAGTGTTACATATTGGGCCCTACAAAATAGAGGATATGAAAAAGGTAGGTAAAACCCTAATATAAGCAACTAGTACATGGCTCTAAAATAATAAATTGGTGTTATTTTTATTTTCTCTGAAAGAGTATTTTGGTTAACAACATTTGGTGGTTATCATGAATTGATGTTGTTTACCAAGGTTAAGGTAATAATTTGAATTTCTTCATTTTCCTTTGTTATGCGTTTTTTTCCACAAATTATATATAAATATTAAAACACTACAATAAGTATCCTATTTTTCTTGTACATATGTATATAGGTTGACATGAAATGTTACTTGTATTTGTTTTTACATGACCTCCATTTCAAAAATTATCCTTTTCAACATTATATGTGAAGGTAAGAAAAACAAATTTAGTTATATTTATATTATATTTTTTGTTCCTCATAAATAATATGCATGATACATTAAAAAACAAAAAATTATAGATAGGAAGCCCACATATTATTTATATTTATGTTCATATTTGTTTAATTATCTTATTAAATTTATTTTATATTTGTGTGTGACCTTACTTAGGAGACATTTGGACATAAATTATTTTTTTCTTGTTATTTGCAACAAGTTCCACAAAAAATGATGAAAATTCTTAAGTTCATTATCTTTGTCCTCTTTATCAATGCTCCAAGTCCCTTCTCTTTCTCCTCTTCATCAATCTAGGCGTGTAAGCTAGTGGTGGTGGAAGATTTTCTTGAGTTTCATTATCTTCCATTAATGATTATTTTATCAAATTAGGTACTCAATAATGAAGAACAATTTAGGCTCTCTCAGAGGATGTGGAACTATCCTTGAGAGCTTCTATTAGTTTATATACTAATACATCAATTTCTTCAGACATGAATTTTTTTGGAGTTTTGTCTTTGTTATCCATTTTTGAATATTCAAGAAATAGCTCAATTTAGACCCATATGGGGTAGGTTGTGGGGTTGGACAAAAATTGAGTTAGGTTTCTGGACTCACTACACTTTGAATTTTTTTCAAAATTTACAACATATTTCTAGAGCATAGGTACGTTAAGAGTTTGGAGATCTTATTATTTGTTTGTATTTTTTTAACATATTGAAATGATTAAAGAATTATTTATTCCAATCAATCATTTGGATTAAAATAACTCAAAGGACTATAAAAAATTATGAGTACCATATAAAAGTAATATAAATGATATTTAAATAATTTTAATATATTTTTGTGAGCATTAATTATTTGTTGAAAATATATTCTCATTATAAAATAAAGTTACAAACTTATAATTCTTTCCATAAATGATTACTTTGTATAATTATTAAAATATTTTTCAGAAAAATTATATTGTCTAACTCTAATATAACTGGTAGATTCAAATTATAACTAAAAATTACAAAGTTGGTATAAAATTTAACTTGTCATTTTCTACCATTTGTTAGTTAGAAAAAAAAAGCTTAGTGGGCCACATAATAGTCATTTCTTACCAAACTCAATAAAATTATGATGAACTACTTAAAACCTTAGACCAAGCTTAGACCAAGCTTAGTAGTGTAACTCCTTAGTTTTGATGATCACAACACAACAAGCCATCATGTTATTATTTAAGATTGTTTGCACGATATATGAGCTTAATGACATTGCTATTTAAGCATCATGACAGCAAGCTCTCATAAGACAGTAATTTATTTTAGCAAGCTATGATCACGTTATTCAAAATAATAGCAAGCCAAGATGGACAGTTCAGATTCAACAAGGAAACAAATTTTTAAGGAGAAATTTTAGGAATTTCTTTTAATAAATTGTAAGGAGTCTCTATTATATTATATGTGGTTTATATATATTAGAGCTCAGTTATAAAATGTTTTCTAACTTTAAAATAGTTCCTAATTTGTAGGAGTTTGTTTTCTTTTCAAACTCTATCTCCTACAAATCTGATTGAAAAATGTTTTATACTCATACAAAATAGAGACTTTTTCTGATCGTTTTTCTTTCTTTCTCTCTTCTATCAAACGTATACATGAACGTTCGAAATCATCCCAACTAATTTAAATGTTAGAATTGGATTCTAACCATTTTAAGTTGTTGAGGTTGTTTTGAACGTTAGTGTATATTTCTATATGAGTTTTCTTACAGTTTTTATGACAGACGTATTGCACCAAGAACACTCACAACTCACTGATCTTTATTATTCTAAAATACTCTCAAGCTCTTAATTATATACACCTGTTTTATCTTAGAGAGTCTATAGTTTGAGTTATAATTACTTTATCATTCGATTTGTATTGTTCAATTTATATTGATTAGTTGCTGGATAGTTGCCTAAGGGAAACAAGGGTTTGGTGGACTAGTGCGAGAGAAGTTTGTACTGCGGGGTAGTATAGTACTTAGAGGGCAGGTTCAAAAATAGGGTTTCAGCAAGCCATTATCAGCTGTTGGGATAAAGGGAGATACATTATTATATCTTGTAGTTATAAACTTATTGTGATTCAATAATATATTCTCTTACCAAGTTGGTAAGGGACCCGGATGTAGACCATAGGGGATTAAGGGTCGAACCTGGCTAAAATTCTTGTGTGTTCTTATCACTTTTCTGCATTTAGTCATCTTAGCTTACTATCATTTTTAGATTATTGAACTGTTTATAAAATCTCAGTAAGCGATTATCGGGTAAAATTTAAAACTAATCTTAGTTTACCATAATCTACATGGACAGTGAAGAATCTCAAAGATAAGGAAGACCTCTCATGAACATATCTCAAAGCATTCATTTCTAAAATCTACACGGACAGTGAAGAATCACCCTCTAGAACAGGTTATTGGTAATATTACTTATGGACTCAAGACAAGGAAAGGCAATGCAATTTTTTGTGCTTATGCTGCATTTCTAGCTCAAGAGGAACCTAAGAATGTTAAAGAAGCACTCGAAGATGAAAATAGGATCTTCGCTATGCAAGAAGAACTCAATCAATTCGAACAATGTGATGTTTGGGAATTTGTCAAGCCACTAAAGAATACTTCAGTAATTGGTATAAAATGGATTTTCAGGAATAAAGAGAATGAATTTGGTACTGTTACTAGAAATAAAGCAAGGCTTGTGACACAAGGGTACAATCAACAAGAAGGCATTGACTTTGATCAAACTTATGCTCCAGTAGCTAGATTGGAATCAATTAGGATGCTTCTTGTTTATGCATGCTACAAGAAGATCAAGCTACATCAAATGGACGTCAAAAGTGCTTTTCTTATTGGATTTATGGAATAAGAAGTTTATGTCAAGCAACCCCCTGGTTTTGAACATGAACAACATCCAGACTATGTTTGCAAGCTCAAGAAGGCATTATATGGCTTAATGTAAGCATCAAGGGCTTGGTACAAGAGGCTTAGTAAGTTTTGGCCAAAAATGACTTCATTCGAGGTAAAATCGATCCTACTTTATTTACTAGGCAAAATGGTAATGATATTTGATTGTCGAGATATATGTAGATGATATAATTTTTGGATCCACTAATGATTCTATGTGTCAGTGGTTTTCTAAGTGTATGAGCAGTGAATTTGACATGAGCATGATGGGTGAGCTGAACTATTTTTGGGACTCTAAATCAAGCAATCTAAGGATGGCATCTATGTTCATCAGTCAAAGTATGTGGAGAACTTGCTGACTAGATTTGGATTTGAGCATGTCAAGTCAAAATCTACACCAATGAATCAAAACAGCAGGGCTGACTTCAGAATGGTAAGGCAGTTGATATCAAAAAATATAGAGGCATGATTGGTAGTCTTTTATATTTTACTACTTCCCGACTGGATATTATGTATAGTATTTGTGTATGTGCTCGTTTTTAAGCTAAACCTAAGGAATCACACTTAAATGTAGTTAAATGAATATTTCGATATTTAAGTAGGACTATTAATCTTGGGTTATTTTATCCTATTACAAGAACATTTGATGTTGTGGGGTATAGTGGTGCAGATTATGCAGGATGTCAAACTGATAGAAAGAGCACAAGTGGTGTTTGTACATACTTAGGACAAACTCTTCTATCTTGGCAAAGTAAGAAACAAACTTCAGTTACATTATCCACAGCAGAAGATGAGTATTTAGTATGGGGTAGTTGTTGCTCTGAAATTTTGTGGATGCTTCACACTCTACGAGATTTTGGAATCAAGTATGGCAAAGTTCCAATCTATTATGACAATACTAGTACCATCAACATATCAAAGAATCCTGTGAATTACTCAAGAACAAAGCATATTGATTTTTATCACCATTTCTTGAGAGATAATGCTGCCAAAGGTAAGATTAAATTAGTTTTTATGCCTACTGAATATCAATTGGCAGATATCCTTACAAAACCCCTTGGCGAAGAAAGATTTTCTACCATTCGAAGAGAACTTGTCATGTGCAGTGTATAATGGCAAGCTATCTTTAGAAATTTGGTAATGTTAACTTACTATTAATTTTCATATTAGCTTAGTATGATTGTTTATTAAATGTCATAATTTGTGTTTGATTTGATTTATTAATTTTGACATGCCATTATCTGTTTATTGGTGCTTACTTGTTTGTGTGTTTTAATGCTTTCTTTTCTCCAAAAGAGGATGCTCTCAACACTTCTGATCAGCCCTCAACCTAGATCTTTTTAATGCTTTAAGGTGATGAAATTTAGGAGATTTATGTTTATTTAAGGTTTATTTAAGACTTGTTTCATCTGTCGAGGTTAATCTGGTGTGGTTTGCTACTTGGTTTATGAACTTGATTTATGATAGTTATTTTTGCTTAATACTTGATTTGCTTTGGTTATGTTAAAAATTGGTGAGGTAATGATATGTTGCTATGTTGGTTGTGTTGGATATGCATTTGTTGTTATTTACAGTATAATTATTTGCAGTAGTGTGTTATAAAGTATTTCTTAATTTTGAGATATGCATAGATTTAGGGGGAATTTTATAATTCTCCTAAATGTGTGTAATCATCAAAAAGGGGGAGATTGTAACTCCTTAGTTTTGATGATCACAACACAACAAGCCATTATGTTGTTATTTAAGACTATTTGTAGGATATATCATCTTAATGACATTGTTGTTTAAGCATCATGACAGCAAGTTGTCATAAGACAGTAATCTATTTCGTCAAGCTATGATCACATTATTCAGAACAATAGCAAGCCAAGATGGACAGTCCAGACTCAACAAGGAAATATATTTTCAAGGAGATATTTCAGGAATTTCTTTTAACGAATTATAAGGACTTCTCTATTATATTATACGTGGTTTATATATATTAGAGCTCAGTTATAAAAAAATTTCTAACTTTAAAACAGTTCCTAATTTGTAGGAGTTTGTTTTTTTTTCAAACTCTATCTCCTAGAAATCTGATAAAAAATATTTTATACTCATACAAAATAGAAGAGACTTTTTCTGATCATTTTTCTTTCTTTATCTCTTCTATTAAACGTATATATGAATATTGGAAATCATCCCAACTAATTTAAATGTTAGAGTTGGATTCTAACTATTGTAAGTTGTTGAGATTGTTTTAAACGTTAGTGTATATTTATATACGAGTTTTCTTGCAGTTTTTATGACTGATGTATTGCAGCAAGAACACTCACAACTCACTGATTTTTATTGGTTCTAAAATACTCTCCAGCTTTTAATTATATACACGTGTTTTATCTTAGAGAGTCTATAGTTTGAGTATAAATTACTTTATCATTCCATTTGTATTGTTCAATTTGTATTGATTAGTTGCTGCATAGTTGGCTAAGAGAAATAAGGGTTTGGTGAACTAGTGCTAGAGAAGTTTGTACTACTGGCTAATGTAGTACTTAGAAGGCAGGTTTAGAAATAGGGTTTTAGCAGGCCATTATCAACAGCTGGGATAAAGGGAGATATATTATTGTATATTATCTTACCAAGTTGTAAACCTACTGTTATTCAATAATATACTGTCTTACCAAGTTGGTAAGGGACCAGGTCGTAGACCATAGGGGATTACGGGTCGAAGCCGGCTAAAATTCTTGTCTGTTCTTATTACTTTTCTGCATACTATTTTTTGCACCGCATTTAGTCATCTTAGCTTATCATCATTGTCAGATTATTGAAGTGTTTATAAAATCTCAGTAAGGGATTATCCGGTAAAATTTAAAACTGATCTTAGTTAGCCATAATCACCGTCCCATAACACATATTTTTTTTACTTTTTCATCTAAAATTCATAATTTTACATATCTTTTTAAAATATATTTTTTTGAATTAAAGTTTAATATTTATAATTTTATTCAAAAAAGAAATTCGAGAACTAATATATGAACCTATCCTCCTTATTCATCTTAAAATCATAATGGAATTATATTTTGGTACATATTAGACAAAATAATGTCTTTGTGTACCTTTTTGTGAATGCTAGCAAAAAAATACAAAGTGGGCTGACTTTGCCTGTTTGCATTTCCTACTTTGTGGAAAGACCCAAAATTTATTAGAAAACTTTTCTATTGAAAATTTTGAGTTAAAAAAATATAAGCATGGTTTTCAATAATAAATTTTTATTACAGTTGAAAGTATTAAAAATATTCATTATAATTACGTCAAAGTACATATGGTCAAGTCAGACCATTATAATTTCAAAATAAAATTGATTAATAATTAAATAAAAATCAACAGTCATATTATCATTCATTTTAATTCTTATGTTTAAATAAACAAAGCAATTAGTAAATATTTTTATAAACCGTATCATTTTTCTCATACGTATAAATTTTTGTCAAATTTTTTTTATCCTATCTTATACCTATAGAAATTTAATTTGATTAAATGTGGTTATGTAAATATTATTTTGTGCATGACATATAATTTATTATTGTTAGTTAGGGTTGGATTAGTACATATATTATTGTTAATTGAGGTGAATAGGTGGTTTATATATAATCTCACTATATAAAATATAGAATTTTCGAAAAAATGTCATTTTGAAGTTATGTTTTTTATACACTGCTTAGCAATTGATTTTTAGAATGTCATTTTATTTACAACACAAAATAAATTAGAGTAATACTTCTTTAGGCTTCTACATCCACATCCAATTAATTTACATAATACATGGAGCAAAGTATATTGAATTAAAAATTTGAACTATATTGGGCCCATTGAAACCCATGATATACAACTAGGCCTGCAAAATGGAGTTTATAAAAAAGGTAGGTAAAACCCTAATACAAGCACAAGTGGGCGCAGCCTTACAAACAAAATAAACTTTTACATGGCTATAAAATAGTATTTTGGTGTTTTTTATATTTTCTATAAAAAAGTGTTTTGGTGTTCTAAGGTTAAACACATCTCCAAATGAATTGGTGGAGGATTAAGTAGATAAGATTTGGAGGTTTTCATGAATTGATGTTGTTTAACAAGGTTAAGGTAATAATTTGTATTTCCTTGTTTCTTCATTTTTATTTCTTATATGTTTTTTGAACAAACTTTTGTTAAAACTTAAAACCGTACAATAAGTATCCCATTTTTCTTCTATATATGTATATAGATTGACATGGAATGCCACTTGTATTTGTTTGTACATGACCTCCATAACAAGAATTATCCCTTTCAGAATTAAATGTCAATGTTAAGAAAAAGAATTGAGTTACATTTATAATAACTTTTTTCAATCAATCAATCAATCGTACATAATAATACCACCTAGGGCAGTGTCTGGGGATGGTGTATCGTACGCAGCCTTACCCTCATTCTAAAGAATCAAGAGGTTGTTTCCTTAAAAGACCAACGACTTGTGTGTATGCACAAATATGTGTGTCCTAGGTAAGCAATGATCCATAAACATAAGTACGGAAAGCGAGGCAAAGATAAACAATGATACAATATCTCAGCCCATGTCCTTCTTCACATTGGACTTACCGTAAAAAGCTTCGTTCATTGGTTCATTGTTGTAAGCCTCTTCTATTTCTCCTACTGCACTCCTTTTGATGCCTCAAACGCCATATTTCCCTTGGAGATCACTCTCTAAACTAAATATTTGAAGTACCACAAACCTATCAAAAAAACTAAAACAGCACACAATCCATCTACCATATCATGTAATTAGTCATATGGCATTAAAAAACGACACTGTAGCACCTACACGAGCAACTAAGACTATTAATAACTATGAGAATAAACTACCAAACTTATGAAGTATAAGTACTAGACAAATAAAATTATTACCAACTACCAAAAAGTGCACTAAATTACAAACTACACATACAAACTACGAAAGTCCAAACTAATCTGCCACCCTTATCCTCCTACGCCAAGATCTCCTATCTGAGGTCATGTCAGCACTGAGGTTTAGGGCCCTTAAGTCCAGCGTGAGTAGATCAACCCAAGTCCTCCTTGGCCTCCCTCTCCTTCTTGATCCTGAAACCACTAAATCCTCCACCCTGCGCACTGGAGTAGCTATCCTTCTTCGCCTAATATGCCCAAACTAACACAATCGACCTTCCCTCACTTTTTCTGCACTAGGCGCAACTCGTAATTTATTCCTGAAAAAACCATTTGACAATCTATCCAACATGGTACGTCCATAAATCCACTTTAACATTCTCATTTCCGCCACCTCTAACCTACACTCTTGAGCCTTTTTCAATGCCCAGCACTCCGACCCGTATAACAAGGCCGGTCTGATCGCTACCCTATAAAGTTTTCCTTTTACTCTGAAAGGAACCCTCCTATGACACAATATTCCTGTAGCAGCCCTCCATTTTAGCCATCCTGATTTGATACGATGTTTAACATCCGCATCTATCCCCCCTTCCTTATGCAAAACGGAACCCAGATACCTGAAATTATCTTTGGGGGGCAATACTTGATCGGCCATCAGAACATCCACCCCCTCACCATTCGGTAGATTACTAAAGTTACACCACAAAAATTCCGTCATAGATCGACTAATCCGTAATCCATTAGACTCCAATATATACCTCCATCGCTCTAATGTTACATTAACTGCAACCCTTGTCTCCTTAATTATGACTATATCATCCGCGAATAGCATACACCAAGGTACACTATCCTGAATCCCCTAGTTAGAACATCCATTATAACTGTGAAAAGAAATGGGCTTAGCGAGGATCCTTGGTGAAGTCCTATTCCTACCGGAAAGTAATGAGCATCCCCAACCGGTGTTCGAACACACGTCCTTACCTGAAAATACATTTCTTGTATCACCCTCAAATATATCCATGGCACCCCTTTAGCCACCAAACTTTCCCAAATAACCATTTATCCATTCATTTCCGGCCATCTCTAATCTTATCTACCCCCTCTACTCTCTAACATACACAATTTCTGAATTTCTTTCTGTGTTATTATTTCATTTATGAAAAATAAATGCGAAAGAAGAGATATGATCTTTTATATTAAATAATACAAACGTCCTTCCTTTATCCAAGAAAACTGTGGTTTATTCATCCAAAGCAATATACAAACATGTTGCCATCCCGGTTTACTCGTAATTACTTTGTTGTTTTTCTCCCCCAGTTCTCCGGGTTTGGAAAATAACTCCTTACTTGATCCGCCACCAAACAAACACAACCACATATAAATATACTTCAACTGGTGTAGAAATTGCCTCTAAATGGACTAGATTCTCCGATAGTACCAAAATAAAAGGGCCAATATTAAAAGAAATACAGGGAGATGAAAGCCTTGTCATCAGGTTTGATAATTAGGGTATCTATAGGAGTTGTCATTAGATATATTTCCTTGTTATTTATTTATTTATAATTTATTTGCATTTTATAGTTTCTTGTTATATAGTGTGTGTTTTTCATTTATAAGTTGTGTGTTTTCGTGTAATAGAGTTATCTTTAATTGATGGATTTGGTAAGAAGTAGGGATGGTGGTGGTGATAGTGGTAGTAATTTAGGGAGAAGAGTTTCTCGGGAGGGGCAAAGGTCAACTAATGTCTATTTTCGAGTAGGTACGCTGAATGTAGGTTCTCTGACCGGGAAATTTTTAGAACTTGTGGATATGTTAAAGAAAAAAAAGGTAGATGTGATTTGCATTCAGGAAACTAAGTGGAAGGGTAGTAGTACTAAGGAAGCTAACGGGTTTAAATTGTGGTATTCAGGGGTTGGTAATACAAGGAATGGTGTGGGTATTTTGATAAGTTCTCTCTTGAAGGAGAATATAGTAGAAGTGAGTAGAGTCAGTGATAGGATTATGAAGATTAAACTCGTAGTTAATGAAGAGATCGTTAATTTTGTAAGTGTGTATGCACCCCATGTTGGTTTGAGTGAGTTAGCGAGAAAGATTTTTTGAGATTATTTGGATGAAATAGTTAGGTTGATACCTAGGGACCAGAATTTATATATAGGAGGTGATTTTAATGGTCATATTGGCGAACAATCAGATGGTTATGTAGGTATTCATGGGGGTTTTAGTTTTGGGTTGAGGAACAAGAGTGGGTGGGATCTTTTGGAGTGTGCTTTGGCACATGAATTAATGATTACTAATTCTTGTTTTAAAAAAAGGGATGATCATCTGATTACTTTTAGGAGTGGAGGTTGTAACTCATAAATCCATTATCTTCTTATGAGAAAAGGCAACATGGATTGTAAAGATTGTAAAGTATTCCTGAGTGAGGCATGTACTACTCAACATCGTTTATTGGTAATGGATATATGTATAAGGAAAAGAGTAGTACAAGATAATAGAGAGGTGACACCGAACATTTTATGGAAAAATCCAAAGGGAGACAAAGTAGGTATTTTTAAAGAAAGGATTGGGTTGGCAAAAGACAGATTTTATGATGAGGATGTTAATAGAATGTGGAATCGATTGCCCTGTACAATCAAAAATGTAGCTACAGGTATGTTAGGGGTTACCTGAAGAAAGGTTCAGGTGCAGAAGAAAGCTTGGTTGTGGGACCAAGAGGTGCAGGAGCGAGTAAAAATTAAACATGATCGTTTTAGGGAACTTTTGTGTTGCCAAGATAATGAACAAGTTGATATGAGAAGAATTTTACATAAGGAAGCTAGACGTATGGCTAAGAAGACAGTAGCAGAGGCAAAATCAAAAGCGTACGAGGCTATGTATAATCACCTTGGTACAAAAGAGGGTCAAAATGGTATTTATAGATTGACAAAGGTTAGAGAAAGGAGGAGGAGAGATTTAGGTTTTGTTAAGTGTATAAAGGATGTTAATGGATACGTGCTAGTGAAGGATAAGGATATTCGGAATAGATGGCATAACTATTTCAAGGAGTTATTTAATGAGGAGAGAATTGGTGTTAGGGTGATAGGATCAGATAGTGCATCTGACTTTGACTTTGGTGTTCAGCCTTCTATGAGCAGAGCCGAAGTTAAGGGAGCATTACCTAAGATGGGGAGAGGTAAAGCTATAGGGCCAGATCAAATACATATAGATGTATGGTTGTGTTTGGGTGAAGAGGGAGAGAAATGGCTAACGAGGTTATTCCACAATATACTTTGGAATAGTGTCATACCGCAGGAATGGAGGCTTAGCATGGTAGTGCCGATCTATAAAAATAAGGGAGATGCACAGGATTTTAGCAATTATAATCAAATACATGATATACTAAAAAATGAAAATTTATAGCTAAGAAGCCCATATATTATTTATATTTTATCTTCATATTTGTTTAATTATACTGTTAAATTTATTTTATGTTTATGTGTGACCTTTTTTCAGAGACATATGTAGAGGAATTTTATTTTTCTTGCTATTTGCAACAAGTTCCACAAATAATGAAGAAAATGCTCCAAGTCCCTTATGTTTCTCCTCTTCATCAAACTACTAGTGTAAGCTTTATTTGTTCTTCTTTAAACTTTACTATGCAAATATATAAAATAAATATATATGCACATAGTACAAGTGAAGCCCTCATCACTATTTACCTTTATATTACCTGACACATGGTTGAAAATGAGATTTCTTACTTATAAAGATTTAGGCTCTGTTTATGACAAATTATAGTGCTGTAAAAACTTATATAACAATACAAGAACACGTAGGCTCACCATTTTCAGCCTCACTAGAACCTTCTATTGATGTAATAGATCAGTAACTATTCAAAAAGTATATAGTTATGATTTTTCTTGAATCCAGTAGTAATCACTATTTAACTTTACATTACCGGATATATAGTTGAAAATGAGATTTCTTACTTGGTAAAGATGTAGGCTCTATCTGGGACAAATTATAGTTTTGTAAAAACTTATATTTCAATACTTGAACAGGTGGGTAAACTTATATTTCGTACGCTCACCATTTTCATCCTCATAGTCTTAGTAGTGGAATTTGTGGTGGTATTGTTGGTGGTGAAGTTCGTGCTAACTTAAGTAGTGTCATTGGTGGTAACTTTAATTATGGCATCAACGGTGGTAGCATTGGTGGTATATTAGGTAGTCTTAGTAGTGACATTGGGGGTAGCATGACTAGCATCTTTAGTGGTTACATTGGTGGTACTAGAGACGATAACATTAGTAGTGGATTTGGTGGCATTGATGATGACATTGGTTGTAGTGCTCTTGTTAGTGCAATTGGCGGTATTGGAAGTGATATTTTTGGTCGGATAATTGGTGGTGGTATTATTGGTGTTGGTGTTAAAGTTCGTGGTAGTTTAAGCATTTCCATTGGTGGCCACATTAATTATGGTATTACAGGTGGTACAATTGGTGGTGGCATTGGTGGTAACATTGCTGGTAGCTTTAGTAGTGGCATGGCTAGTTGTCATACTTTCACCATTGGTGGTATATATAGTTTCAACATTGGTGGTATATTGTCTTAATTGTGGGAAGGGTGGTAGCATTCGTGGTAGCTTAAGTGGAAGCATTGGTGGTGGCATTGCTGGTAGCTTTAGTGGTAGCACTGGTTGTATGTTCGGTAATATTCGGAGGTAGTGGTTTTAGTTATGGTGTTGGTCCCGGTTCCATTGGCCTATTAGGATCGCTAGTGGTGAAAACCTTGATAGTGGTGGCATTGGTGGTAGTGCTATTCAACATTATCCTAATAATTCCTTGGAGTTCCTCATGTGGCTATTTCCTAATTTTGTTTCTTTTGCTACTCCCAACGCTACTATCAATTTTACAGAGGATGAACCCATGTTCACAATAGGATTTGTGACTTGGAGGAGATGTACTTCCAAAAAACAGCTCACGTTCTCCAAGAATTTCGGGTTCTCCAAATAGTTGATAAACCTTAGGCTCTTTATATGATTTTCAAGATGTCTCAGCTCTTATAAAATTGTACCATACAAATTGTAAATCATTTTAAAAATATAATATATATTTTAGATATGTTTTCATCATGCCTATAAAGGAATAATTTTTCAAAATTTAAAAAACAATAAATTGATAAAAAATAGAGAAATGAGTTCCTTAAGAAAAAGAACAAAAAAGTACAATTAGTTCATAGCTTAAGTTACTAGTTTGTATGAACCTTCCTCTAAAATTTATTATTAACAAGTGGTTATTAATTTATTCAAAATAACAAGTGGTTATTAATAAAAGTTATTGGGTTCTATGAACGTTCATCTAAATGATTGATGAAGGTTTAACCATAACCCAATTTTAATGGTAACCTAGTAACTCACCCACAATCATGAAGGTTTGTTCTCTAACTCATCATTTCTTTGTTTAATTCATTCGTTATTTATATTATGTTTTGTTCTTATTGTGCATTCCTTAGATCTAAAATTTTACCTAACACATTAAACTTTAATAATTGTATTAAAATTATATTGAACACATATATAAATATTTTATACAAAAAACAACTATAGAACATAAAATAATATATAAACGCTAAAATGAATGCTTACAAACTTAAATCATATATTTATTTATATTTTACTTTATTTCAAATACATTACATAAAATACAATGTATAAAATATAGAACATGAAAAATAGAACATATAATAAATAGAAAAATGGAAGGAAGCACATAATTCAAAGAATTACAACACATATCAAAATATAGAAAATGTGAAAAAATATAAAATGTTTAAAAGTTATTTAAAGTATTAAAAAATATTGAAAATTCAAACTCCACAAAATTTACCTTACACATTAAATTTCAATAGTGATATGTAATATTAAACATACACTAAACATTTTTAATTTCATTACAAAATATAAATAAGTTACAAAAAATACTATTAGAGAACACAAAATAATATATAGGACCAAAAAATGATGTTAAACAAAATTAAATCATATATTTATAGAAATTTAATTTATTAAAAATACAGAACATTATACAATTTATAAAAATATAGAACATAAAAATTAAAGCATATAACAATAGAGATAGAAAGAATTATAAAATATATAAGACAAACAAATTATATAAGAAGTAAAAATACTAAACCTCTAAAATAGTAGTGAATGCTTAAAAGTTTTTTAAGTGTTAGAAAATATTAGGCAAATGACAATTAATGGAAGAAATATCTATTTTTACTGCATTTAACATAGAACATGGGTTTGTAGATGGCAAGAAATATATTGGAGGTTGAGATCCAAAAATTATAGACTTTGTCATGCATCAAGATAAGTCATCGGGTCCACATGGGTTGAAGCCGGAATTTTTCAAACTTATTGGAATATTGTTAGAAGATATGTTGTTCAATTTTGTGGGACTTTCTTTGATACAGAACATGAGAACATGGGCCAAGGGAACTAAATCTTATGCTTATACATCTTATTTAGATATTCGACCTATCTCTCTTGATAATGTTCTGATGTGTATATTATCTAAGGTGCTGGAGAATAAATTTAAATGATGTTTAAACTCGATAATGTTTAACAAATAAAGTGCTTTTAATGAACGGATGCTATTAACTTATAATGAAATGATTGCATTTGAAGTCATAGGGAAAAAAGGATGTGGTTGGTTTAAAAATTGATATTTTTAAGGCATAAGATAGGTTGGAATAAAGATTTATTAAACAAATGTTGCATAAATTTGGTTTGCACTAAGCCTGGATTTCTAATATTATGATATGTGTTCTGAAATTCTCATATAGTTTTATACACAGTAGTGGAATTTTTGTTGATATGCATCCGCAACGGTGACTTCGACATGGAGATCCAATCTCTCCCTACTTGTATATTCTATGCGCGGAAGGTTTAAATCTATCATTAGAAAGTTAGAAGAAACATGTTTGCTTCATGGAGTTAAGGTTGCTAGAGGAGCTCCAAGTATCTCCCATGTGTTATTTGGTGATGATTATTTTTTCTTTTTCAAGCAACGAGTGTAGACGGAAGGAATATGAAGTGTATTTTATAGAGGTGTGAGCGTTTGTCTTGACAAGTAGTCCATTATGTTAAGTCTACTGTGTTCTTTAGTCTTAATACTTGTGCTGATAATTGAACACTCATATGTCATATCCCGGGGGTTGAAGAAATTGAATTGATAAACCATGAAAATATCTTGAAATGTCAATATAGTGGTGGTCTATGAGTTAGGAGTTTGAGGAACTTCCATACAATTATGCTTGCCAAGCAATATTGGAAAATCATTAGTGGAATATCTAACATATACTTTAACTTACTCCCGTTCGGTGGTGGGCTCCACAATTGTGCAAGATAGGTCAGCCTAGAGTTTTTCTAGTTCAATGTTTAACAATTGTTTATTTCCATTGGGTTTGGCCTCCGAATGCTTGCTTTTACCACCGGTGTCATTCTCTTCATAATCTTGATCTTTGTCGAGATTTTTAAGCATGATAATTCTTGTTGTCCCCTGGTCTTCTCTCATTTCCCCGACACCCTTCTCAGTTGGGTACTACATCTTGAGATTGGGGATTGACCCAATAGCTTGGAAGGCCAAAAATAATGGTTCTCCTAGGAGTGCGTTATAGGGGATTTTAGAATCTTACGATGTAGAATTTTACTTATTTTACAATGTAGAATTTTACCTATATGACATTTTATTGGTACTAATATGTAAAGTAATCGTACATTCACAAGGTATATGCAGTCCGTCGAAGGCCTCAAGAGGTACCTCATGGCATGGCTCCACCTGTAGTCCAGCTAGGTTCTTTTTGCTATACGTCCGATGAAATAAGATATTAGACAAACTCCCTTCATCTAATAACACTTTCCATATATTATTTCCCCGATGACATGGTGGATTATCAGCGGATCTTCATAAGGTTATATGACATCCTTGTAGTCCTCTTTCTTGAAGGAGAGCGACATAGTCTATCTAGAAGGCCTGAACTAGTATAAATTATAAACTCGATGAGCGTACCTTTTCTTGAAATTTTTACTGTCAACTCAAAGGGTATTGCTTCCCGAATTTGTCTTCACCTCTCCCTGATATCTCATTTTTGGCTCTGTGTTCCTTGTCTCATTCGGCCCCAACTCATCCCTCGAGTCTCTTAGAAATTCATTGAGTTCTTCAGCCTTGATCATTTTTTTAATCAGCTTCTTCAAGTGAAAATATTCATCACTATTTTGCTCATTATATTCTTGGTAGTAACAATACATATCGGAATTCGTCTTGTGGTTGGCCATCTTAATTTTAGCTGGTCGGAAGAAAACTGGGTTGCCTTTTATTTAGTGGAAAATTTTGGAAATCAGCGCATTAAGTGGTGTAAACCCAGTCAATTATCTAACTCTTCGCCTTTCCAAGCCTCAATCCGTTTCCTTCTTATCATTAACCATTTAATTCATTTCGGGAGTATTCGTAGTGGCTTGACAGCCGGTTATGGTCACCTCTTCGGGGCTCCCTATATCCCTCCAGAATCTCCATCTTCCTTCAAATGTACTTACCCCTCATATATATACCATTCATGGACTTTGGGATATAATCATAAATTGAGAATAAAAAGGGAAAAACATATAAATTTCATTAAAATTGGAAATTCATATAATGTCCTACATGCTTCGCCATTAGGAGATTCAAATAGACATTACTAAAGTAAATGACTAAATTTAATAATCCAAAATAAATAAACAGGAAGGCTTTAGAGAGGTGTACTAGAAAAATTTGCGGAATCTGGAAGTGTACCAAGTGTTTTTAATAGGTTCGCATTCCAAAGTCTTTAGCTTATACGTTCCCGGCCTTATGACTTCTGCTACAAAGTAAGGGTCTCTCCAATTTGCCTGAAGTTTTCCTTGCATAGCAGACATTGAAATTGCTAACTTCCTCACCACTAGGTAATCGACAAAGAAAGTGTGCTCCTTTACACACTAATCATAATACTGGGTTTCCTGAAGTTGGTATTTGAGGTTTCTATGGCGAGCTACTTCGCTTTCTTCTTCAAGAAGGTCTATATTGGCTATTAGGCCAACTTCGTTGCTTTACAAATTAAACACTTCGGTTCGGTAAGTTGATAATCTAAAAAGTATTTCGATCGTGGATGGTCTTGGGGTTATCCGATAAGCCTACAAGACCCATCACAATTCTTCACCCGATAAATCTTTGGCTTCGCCCAACCTCTCTTTGATTCCATCAAAAATAATCTTATTTGTTTCTTCATTCACCCCATTGCCTTGAGGATGACCTAGAGAGCTGAATTTTTGTTGGATCTCGAATTGGTCCAAGAAATTCATTTTATCATTCCTTTTAATTCCAATGATTAAATAAATAAAGCAATTAGTAAAGTTTTTTAAAAGCTGTATCATTTTTCTCAAATGTATAACTTGTCTGTCAAAATTTTTGTATTGTATCTTATACCTCTAAAAATTTAATTTGATTAAATGTTGTTATAAAATAAATATTAATTTGTATATGACAATAAATATGTGCATTATAGTGAGAGGTTTTTTAGACTTGAATCTATTGTAGTAGTGCTTATATTATTGTTAGTTAGGGTTGTAGTAGTACTTATATTAGTGGTAGTTGAGGTTAGTGGTAATTTTATAAATAATATCACTAAAAAAATTAAAATTTTCGAGAAAATATCATTTTTAAGTTAAATTTTTATACAATGCTACCATTTGATTTTTAGAATCTCATTTTGTTTACAATACAAAATAAATTATAGTAATACTTCTTTACCTATTAGCTTGTAAATATACATCGAATTAATTTATATAATATATGGAGCACACTTTGTTAGATCTTATTTTTATAGAAGGAAAAGAATTCGAAATTTATAATAAAAAATTGATACTAAAATAGAGAAATAATTTAAACTGTATTCCGCACATTAAAACCCATCATACACAATTGGGTCCTATAAAATATAGGATATAAAAAAGGTAGGTAAACCCCTAATATGAGAAATAAACTTATACATGGTTAGAAAATAATAATTTGGCGTTATTTTTATTTTCTATGAAAGAGTATTTTGGTATGAAAGAGTATTTTCGTTCTCCAACAAGATTTTGAGGTTATCATGAATTGATGTTATTTAACAAGATTAAGGTAATAATTTGAATTTCATTATTTCTTCATGTTGGCTAAGAAATACTATTGTCCTTTAAAAAGGTATTGTTATGTAAAAAAGTGAAAAGGCGGTAAATCATTTTAAAAATATAAAATATATTTTAATATGTGTTCCTAATCTTTGTAAAAGAAAAGTTGTGCGATATTTAAAATATAATAAAAGGATAAAAATAGAGATATGAGTAAGAGTTCTGTAAGAAAAAGAACAAAAAAAGTACATCCAAACCACTGGTTATTATTAGAAGTTACTAGGTTTTATGAAACTTCCTCTAGAATTAGTTACTAACACGTGGTTGTTATTAAAAGTTAATAGGTTTTATGAACCTTCATCTTTATATACATATATATCTATATAGTCTTAATCTAATACAAACTAATATATATATATATATATATAGTCTTAATCCAAAATATACTATATTAAAATACAAACTTCACCACCCAACACACAACTCCACCTTATTCGCTCTATTTTTAATTGAATTTTTCCCGTTACCGGTGAACTCTTTTTACATCCTCCAATAATCAGTATGAATACCATATTTGATATATTTCGCCAATAAATCATTAATTATGCTTACGAGAATCACCAAAATCTACCGGTTCCTGAAATAGTATTGATTTCAGCTTAGTGATTCAGGTAAGCTTAAATAATGATTTCTCTTCAAAATATAGCAAATATGCTATGCAAATTATTGAGCGGGAGATGGAGAAAAATATGGTAAAATTATTTTTATATATTAAGTTAACGATTAATGGGAAAAATCAAATTAAAAATGATTCAGAAAATATATACATGAACACATAATGCACATGGATGAGAGAGAAAGAGACTAAACATGTAGCTCTTATTGGTTAGTAGTTTGTATTCTAATATTGGTTTGTATTTGGATGAAGTTTTCCTTGTTTAACGGGCATTGACATTGCTAACTTCCTCCCACTGGGTAACTGAAAAAGAAATTGTGCTTTTTTACACCTCAATCATAATAATGGGCTCCTCGAAGTTGGTATTTTAGGTTTTTCTGGTGGACTACTTCACTTTCTTCTTCAAGAAGGTTTACATTAGCTCTTAGGCCAACTTTATTGCTTTCCAAATCAAACACTTCGGTGGGGAAAGTGTCTAGACCCATTTCAACCACGAGAAGAGCATGAGTTCGACAAGCTAATCTGAAAGGCGTTTCGCTCGTGGATGATCTTGGCATTTTTAGATAAGTCCAAAAGACCCATCATAAATTTTCGGCACATAAATCTTTGGCTTCTCCCAACCACTTTTTGATTCCATCGAAAAAAATCATAGTTGTGGCTTCAATCTCCCCATTTCCTTAGGATGACCGACATAGCTGAATTTTTGTAGGATCTCGAATTGGTGCAAGAAATTCATTTTATCATTCATTTTAATTTCTATGTTAAATTAACAAAGCAATTAGTAAATATTTTTAAAAATTGTATTATTTTTCTCATACATATTACTTGTTTGTCAAACATTTAGTATCCTATCTTATACCTCTAAAAATTTAATTTTATTAAATGTTTTTATGTAAATATTAATTTTATGTGACAATAAATTTGTGCGTTATAGTGAGAGGTATTTTAGACTTAAATCTATTGTAATAGTACTTCTATTATTATTAGTTAGGATTGTAGTAGTACTTATATTATTGTTAGTTGAGGTAAGTGGGGAATTTATATATAATCTCACTTAATAAAATTTAAAATTTTGGAGAAAATATCATTTTTAAGTTAAATTTTTTATATAATGCTTACCACTTGATTTTTAGAATCTCATTTTATTCATAATATAAAATAAATTAGATTAATACTTGTATACCTATAGGCTTGTAAATGTACATCCAATTAATTTATATAATACTGAGCACACTTTGTTAGATCATATTTTTATAAAAAGTAAAAAAATTCGAAATTTGTAATATGAATAGGATACTATAACAAAAAACAATTTAAACTATATGAGGCCCATTAAAATCAGTGATACATAATTGGGCCCTACAAAATAGAGGATATAGAAAAGGTAGGTAAAACCCTAATATAAGCAACTAGTACATCGCTCTAAAATAATAAATTGGTGTTATTTGTATTTTCTATGAAAGAGTATTTTGGTTAACAACATTTGGTGGTTATCATGAATTGATGTTGTTTACCAAGGTTAAGGTAATAATTTGAATTTCTTCAATTTCCTTTCTTATGCGTTTTTTCCACAAATTATATATAAATATTAAAACACTAGAATAAGTATCCTATTTTTCTTGTACATATGTATGTAGGTTGACATGAAATGTCACTTGTATTTGTTTTTACATGACCTCCATTTCAAGAATTATCCTTTTCAACATTATATGTCAAGGTAAGAAAAACAAATTCAGTTATATTTATATTATATTTTTTGTTACTCATAAATAATATGCATGATACATTAAAAAAACAAAAAATTATAGATAGGAAGCCCAAATATTATTTATATTTATGTTCATATTTGTTTAATTATCTTGTTAAATTTATTTTATATTTATGTGTGACCTTACTTAGGAGACATTTGGACATGAATTATTTTTTTCTTGTTATTTGCAACAAGTTCCACAAAAAATGATGAAAATTCTGAAGTTCGTTATCTTTGTCCTCTTTATCAATGCTCCAAGTCCCTTCTCTTTCTCCTCTTCAGCAATCTAGGCGTGTAAGCTTTCTTTGTAATTTTTTAACTTTTCTTATGCAAACATTTAACATAAATGCAAAAGTATATAGTATAAGTGGGTCTATTGTGAGGTGTGATTTTTATTTTTAGTGTATACATGACAACCCACTCGAAAGTACTATGTATTAACGTAATAACACACGAAGTTTACTTATATTCCGAGTTTCTCCAAAACCCCCAAAAAAATAAGCATAACATTTCTTATATACATGCATAAAAAGAAAATATATAAAAATGAGTATATACCTCCAGAAATGCTCCAAGCTCCAAAACCTTAAAGTTCCAAAGCTCATTTCAAGCTCCAAAAATTCTACTTAAGTATATCTTACTAGGTTGAAGCTCAATTTGAAGCTCCAAAGTTTGAATTTGAATCGGGGATTAAATTAAGGTTTATGAGAAAGGAGAGAAAAAGATGAGACATGACTGAGATTTTTAAGATATGAGAGAAAGAGGGGAGAGATGAGAGAGATATGAGTGATGAAAGAGAGATGAAAGGTGAGAAAGACGAGAAAGAGACGGTGAGAAAGATGAGGCTAGCAGAGAGAAAGAGGGGAAATAGTTGAGAGATATTTTGGAAAAGGGGGAATAAAAAGGGGAAATAATTTGTTAAAATTAAAGGCGGAAAGTGTACTGAAACTGAGGGTAAAAAGGATAAGTCATTTTTTATTTTTTTAAAAGTAGCCATTAAAAGGGTTAAAAAAATCAGCCGATGTCAAAGTTCGAAGCATATATTTGGCCTTTTTCATTTTTGATCATAGAAAACGGCTAGTATGAGAAATCGATATCAGTATTTCTATTCAACATCGCTTATTTATAAATGGATGTCAAACAGACTTTTAATATCGGGTGCATTACATGCCGATGTTTAAGCATCAATGTTGTATCTACTATTTTTAGTAGTGAGTAGTTTGAGGTTCCTTCATCTCGGTAGCATCAAGTTTACTATCAGCAATTTCCTTGATAACATATTTTGTACATATTCTAATATATCATCCCAATTCTTATTCCTGATGATCAAGGCTTGCTTCTTCTTATCTTTTAGTTTTCTATAATATGCTGCAAAGTCTCCAACTCCATCTTCATTACAAAACTTGATCTTTGACTTCGTAATTTTCCCAGTCCTTGACTACTTCCCATAATTTTTCTCTAATTCCTATTATCAGAGTCTGAGGAACTATAGCCTTTTCTGAAAAACTCTTTTCTTTCTTGAAATCCTTATAGCCCAGATTTATAAAGCTTTTAACTAAGAGAGCAGCCATCTGTAGGATATTTTCATCATTATCATGATCCCTTTTAGTGTCTGAATAATTATTAGAGTTTGAGTCATCATCAGTATTTGATGACTCGGTATCACACTTTGCAATCATGGCCTTTCATTTCGAAATGGTTCTTTCTTACAGATTTCTCTCTTGGATTTTCTTTAAACGTGGGAGTAGCATGTCTTGTCCTTCGCCCTTTTCACTTGTTTTCCTGCTCGATCTTCAGTTCACGAGTTTTCAACATTCTATATATATCTCATCTAGAGATGTATCTTCAAGAACATAGTTATCCCTTATTGATATAACTTTCAAGTCCCACTTTTCAGGGAGTACAACAAGAAACTTCAAGTTCGAATCTTTTGGATCATACTTTTTATCAACAAGTGATAAGTCATTCAACAATTTCTGAAATATATCATAGATTTTAGTCAAAGACTCATCAACTTTTGAGTCAAAGTGATCATACTCGTGAGTGAGTATTGTCCTTCCATTCTTCTTGATAGCAGTTGTGCCTTGACACTTAACCTCTAAAGTGTCTCAAATTTCCTTGGCTTTTTTGCATCCAATCACCCCATTGGATATCATACTGTCTTGACTGTTATGCAAAAGATGTCCAAGTTTTATATTTTTCATAATAGATTAAAGATCCCCACGATAGTAATCCTTTTTATCCTTTTTAACCATATTTTTTTCTTCGTCAAGAATAACAACAACTAGTTTCATGGGCCTATGAGGTCCATCATACATCATGTTCAAGTATTCAGGATTTGTTGCCTCCAAACATATGGCCATCTTGACTTTCAAGAAAGGATATTCATTAATCTTCAAGATTAGAAATTTGATGGATTCATATATGTTCATATTATGGTTGATTTGGTTTGTTGCTAGTGGTGGTGGAAGATTTTCTTGAGTTTTTTTTATCTTCCATTAATGATTATTATATCGAATTAGGTACTGAATAATGAAGAACAATTTTTATATTAATGGATAAAAGTTGATTAAGGATCTCTCAGAGGATGTGCAACTATCCTTGAAAGCTTCTATTAGTTATATGCTAATACATCAATTTCTTCTGACATGAATTTTTTTGAAGTTTTGTCTTTGTTATCCATTTTTGAATATTCATGAAATAGCTCAATTTAGACCCATATGGGGTAGGTTGTGGGGTTGGACAAAAATTGAGGTAGGTTTCTGGACTGGACTACACTTTGAATTTAGATTTTGGTCTCCTTTTTTATTATTTTTTTTAAAAATTTACAACATATTTCTAGAGGATGAACCCATGTTCACAATAGGATTTGTCACTTGCAGGAGATGTACTTCCCAAAAGCAGCTCACCAAGAATTTTATTTTAGATATGTTTTCATCATGCCTATAAAGGAATAATTTTTCAAAATTTAAAAAACAATAAAAAGATAAAAAATAGAGAAATGAGTTCATTAAGAAAAAAAACAAAAAAGTACAATTAGTTCATAGCGTGTGGTTAATATTAAATGTTACTAGTTTGTATGAACCTTCCTCTAAAATTTGTTATTAACATGTGGTTATTAATTTATTCAAAATAACAAGTGGTTATTAATAAATGTTATTGGGTTCTATGAACCTTCATCTAGATGATTGATGAAGGTTTAACCATAACCCAATTTTAATGGTAACCTAGTAACTCACCCACAATCATGAAGGTTTGTTCTCTAACTCATCATTTCTTTCTTTAATTCATTCTCTATTTATATTCTGTTTTGTTCTTATTGTGCATTCCATAGATTTAAAATTTTACCTAACACATTAAACTTTAATAATTGTAATAAAATTATATTGAACACATATATAAATATTTTACACAAAAAACAACTATACAACATAAAATAATATATAAACCCTAAAATGAATGCTTACAAACTTAAATCATATATTTTTTTATATTTTACTTTATTTCAAATACATTACATAAAATACAATGTATAAAATATAGAACATGAAAAATAGAGCATATAATAAATAGAAAAACGAAAGGAAGTACATAATTCAAAGAATTACAACACATATCAAAATATAGAAAATATGAAAAAATATAAAATGTTTAAAAGTTATTTAAAGTATTAAAAAATATTGAAAATTCAAACTCTAAGAAATTTACCTTACACATTAAATTTCAATAGTGATATGTAATATTAAACATACACTTAACATTTTTAATTTCATTACAAAATATAAATAAGTTGCAAAAAACACAATTAGAGAACAAAAAATAAAATATAGAACCCAAAAATGATGTTAAACAAAATTAAATCATATATTTAAAGAAATTTAATTTATTAAAAATACAGAACATTATACAAGTAATAAAAATATAGAACATAAAAATTAAAGCATATAACAATAGAGATAGAAAGAATTATAAAATATATAAGACAAACAAATTACATAAGAAGTAAAAATACTAAACCTGTAAAAAAGTACTGAATGCTTAAAAGTTTTTTAAGTGTTAGAAAATATTTGGCAAATGACAATTAATGGAAGAAATATCTATTTTTATTGCATTTAACATAGAACATGGGTTTGTAGATGGCAAGAAATATATTGGAGGTTGAGATCCAAAAATTATAGACTTTGTCATGCATCAAGATAAGTCACCGGGTCCACATGGGTTGAAGCCGGAATTTTTCAAACTTATTGGAATATTGTTAGAAGATATGTTGTTCAATTTTATGGGACTTTCTTTGATACAGAACATGAGAACATGGGCCAAGGGAACTAAATCTTACTCTTATACATCTTATTTAGATATTCAACCTATCTCTCTTGATAATGTTCTGATGCGTATATTATCTAAGGTGCTGGAGAATAAGTTTAAATGATGTTTAAACTCGATAATGTTTAACAAACAAAGTGCTTTTAATGAAGGGAGACTATTAACTTATAATGAAATGATTGCATTTGAAGTCATAGGGAAAAAAGGACATGGTTGGTTTAAAAATTGATATTTTTATGGTATAAGATAGGTTGAAATAAAGATTTATTAAACAAATGTTGTATAAATTTGGTTTGCACTGAGCGTGGATTTCTAGGATTATGATATGTGTTCTAAAATTCTCGTATAGTTTTGTACACAATAGTGGAATTTTTGTTGATGTGCATCCGCAACGGTGACTTCGACATGGAGATCCAATCTCTCCCTACTTGTATATTCTATGCGCGGAAGGTTTAAATCTAGCATTAGAAAGTTAGAAGAAACATGTATGCTTCATGGAGTTAAGGTTTCTAGAGGAGCTCCAAGTAACTCCCATGTGTTATTTGGTGATGATTATTTTTTCTTTTTCAAGCAACGAGTGTAGACGCAAGGAATATGAAGTGTATTTTATAGAGGTGTGAGCGTTTGTCTGGACAAGTAGTCAATTATATTAAGTCTACTGTGTTCTTTAGTCCTAATACTTGTGCTGATAATTGAACACTCGTATGTCACATCCCGGGGGTTGAAGAAATTGAATTGATAAACCACGAAAATATCTTGAAATGTCAATATAGTGGTGGTCTGAGAGTTAGGAGTTTGAGGAACTTCCATACAATTATGCTTGCCAAGCAATATTGGAGAATCATTAGTGGAACATCTAACATATACTTTAACTTACTCCCCTTCGGTGGTGGGCTCCACAATTGTGCAAGATAGGTTAGCCTAGAGTTTTTCTAGTTCAATGTTTAACAATTGCTTATTTTCATTGGGTTTGGCCTCCGAATGCTTGCTTTCACCACCTGTGTCATTCTCTTCATAATCTTGATCTTTGTCGAGATTTTTAAGCATGATGATTCTTGTTGTCCCCTGGCCTTCTCTCATTTCCCCGACTCCCTTCTCAGTTGGGTACTACATCTTGAGATTGGGGATTGACCCAATAGCTTGGACGACCAAAAAGAATGGTTGTCCTAGGAGTGCGTTGTAGGGTATTTTAAAATATTACGATGTAGAATTTTACTTATTTTACAATGTAGAATTTTACCTATATGACATTTTATTGGTACTAATATGTAAAGTAATCGTACATTCACAAGGTATATGCAGTACGTCGAAGGCCTCAAGAGGTACCTAATGACATGGCTCCACCTGTAGTCCAGCTAGTTTGATTTTGCTATACGTCCGATAAAATAAGATATTAGACGAACTCCCTTCCTCTACTAACACTTTCCATATATTATTTCCCCGATGACATGGTGGATTATCAGCGGATCTCCATAAGGTTATATGACATCCTTGTAGTCCTCTTTATTGAAGGAGAGCGACATAGTCTATCTAGAAGGGCTGAACTGGAATCAATTATAAACTTAACGAGCGTACCTTTTCTTCAAATTTTCACTGTCAACTCAAAGGTTATTGCTTCCTGAATTTGTCTTCACCTCTCCCTGATATCTCATTTTGGGCTCTGTGTTCCTTGTCTCATTCGGCTCAACTCATCCCTCGGGTTTCTTAGAAATTCATTGAGTTCTTCAGCCTTGATTATTTTTTCAATCAGCTTCTTCAAGTGAAAACATTTATCACTATTTTGCTCATTATGTTGTTGTTAGTAACAATACATATCGGAATTCTTCTTGTGGTTGGCCATCTTAATTTTAGCTGGTCGGAAGAAAACTGGGGTGCCTTTCATTTAGTGGAAAATTTTGGAAATCAGCGCATTAAGTGGTGTAAATGCAATCAATTATCTAACTCTTCGTCTTTCCAAGCCTCAATCCGTTTCCTTCTTATCATTAACCATTTGATTCATTTCGGGAGTATTCGTAGTGGCTTGACAGCCGGTTACGGTCACCTCTTCGGGGCTCCCTATATCCCTCCAGACTCTCCATCTTCCTTCAAATATTCTTACACCTCATATATATACCATTCATGGACTTTGGGATATAATCATAAATTGAGAATAAAAAGGGAAAAACATATAAATTTCATTGAAATTGGAAATTCATATAATGTCCTACATGCTTCACCATTAGGAGATTCAAATTGCATTACTAAAGTAAATGACTGAATTTAATAATCCAAAATAAATAAACAGGAAGGCTTTAGAGAGTTGTACTGGAAAAATTTCCGGAATATGGAAGTGTACCAAGTGTTTTTAATAGGTTCGCATTCCAAAGTCTTTAGCTTATACGTTCCCGGCCTTATGATTTCAACTACAAAGTAAGGGTCTCTCCAATTTGCCTGAAGTTTTCCTTGCATAGCGGACATTGAAATTGCTACTTCCTCATCACTAGGTAATCGACAAAGAAAGTGTGCTCCTTTACACACTAATCATAATACTGGGTTTCCTGAAGTTGGTATTTGAGGTTTCTATGGAGAACTACTTCGCTTTCTTCTTCAAGAAGGTCTATATTGGTTCTTAAGCCAACTTCGTTGCTTTACAAATTAAACACTTTGGTGCGGTAAGTTGATAATCTAAAAAGCATTTCGATCGTGGATGGTCTTCGGGTTATGCGATAAGCCCACAAGACCCATCACAATTCTTCACCCAATAAATCTTTGGCTTCGCCCAACCTCTCTTTGATTCCATCTAAAATAATCTTATTTGTTTCTTAATCAGCCCATTGCCTTGAGGATGACCCAAAGAGCTGAATTTTTGTTGGATCTCGAATTGGTGCAAGAAAATCATTTTATCATTCCTTTTAATTCCATTGATTAAATAAATAAAGCAATTAGTAAATTTTTTTAAAAGCTTTATCATTTTTCTCAAATGTATAACTTGTCTGTCAAAAATTTTGTATTGTATCTTATACCTCTAAAAATTTAATTTAATTTAATGTTGTTATAAAATAAATATTAATTTTTATATGACAATAAATATGTGCATTATAGTGAGAGGTTTTTTAGACTTGAATCTATTGTAGTAGTGCTTATATTATTGTTAGTTAGGGTTGTAGTAGTACTTATATTAGTGCTTATATTAGTACTTATATTAGTGTTAGTTAGGTTTTTTATAAATAACATCACTAAAAAAATTAAAATTTTCGAGAAAATATCAGTTTTTAAGTTAAATTTTTACACAATGCTACCACTTGATTTTAAGAATCTCATTTTTTTTACAATACAAAATAAATTAGAGTAATACTTCTTTACCTATTGGCTTGTAAATATACATCGAATTAATTTATATAATACATGGAGCACACTTTGTTAGATCTTATTTTTATAGAAGGAAAAGAATTCGAAATTTGTAATAAGAAATTGATACTAAAATAGAGAAACAATTTAAACTGTATTCCCCACATTAAAACCCATCATACACAATTGGGCCCTATAAAAGATAGGATATAAAAAAGGTAGGTAAAACCCTGATATGAGAAATGAACTTATACATGGTTAGAAAATAATAATTTGGCATTATTTTTATTTTCTATGAAAGAGTATTTTGATATGAAAGAGTATTTTGGTTCTCCAACAAGATTTTGAGGTTATCATGAATTGATGTTGTTTAACAAGATTAAGGTAATAATTTGAATTTCATTGTTTCTTCATGTTGGCTAAGAAATACTATTGTTCTATAAAAAGGTATTGTTATGTGTAAAAAAGTGAAAAGGCTCTAAATCATTTTAAAAATATAAAATATATTTTAATATGTGTTCTTAATCTATATAAAAGAATAGTTTTGCGATATTTAAAATATAATAAAAGGATAAAAATAGAGATATGAGTAAGAGTTCTGTAAGAAAAAAGAACAAAAAAAGTACAATCAAACCACTGGTTATTATTAGAAGTTAGAAGTTACTAGGTTTTATGAAGCTTCCTCTAGAATTAGGTACTAACATGTGGTTGTTATTAAAAGTTAATAGGTTTTATGAACCTTCGTCTTTATATACATATATATCTATATAGTCTTAATCCAATACAAACTAATATATATATATATATAGTCTTAATCCAAAAGATACTATCTTAAAATACAAACTTCACCACCAACACACAACTCCACCTTATTCCCTCTATTTTTAATTAAATTTTTCCGGTTAACTGGTGAACTCTTTTTACATCCTCCAATAATTAGTATGAATACCATATTTGATATATTTCGGCAATAAATCAGTAATTATGCGTACGACAATCACTAAAATCTACCGGTTCCTGAAATAGTATTAATTTCAGCTTAGTGATTCAGGTAAGCTTAAATAATGATTTCTCGTCAAAATATAGCAAATATGCTATGCAAATTGTTGAGCCGGAGAAGGAGAAAAATATGGTAAAATTATTTTTATATATTAAGTTAACAATTAATGGGAAAAATCAAATTAAAAGCTATTCGGAAAATATATACATGAATACATAATGCACATGGATGAGAGAGAAAGAGACTAAATATGTAGCTCTTATTGGTTTGTAATTTGTAATCTAATATTGGTTTGTATTTGGATGAAGTTTTTCTTGTTTAACGGGCATTGACATTCCTAACTTCCTCCCACTAGGTAACTCAAAAAAAGTTGTGCTCTTTTACAGGTGAATCATAATAATGGGCTCCCTGAAGTTGGTATTTTAGGTTTTTCTCGTGGACTACTTCACTTTCTTCTTCAAGAAGGTCTACATTAGCTCTTAGGCCAACTTTATTGTTTTCTAAATCAAACACTTCGGTGGGGAAAGTGTCTCGACCCATTTCAACCATGAGAAGAGCATCAGTTCCACTAGCCAATCTGAAAGGCGTTTCGCTCGTGGATGATCTTGGCATTTTTAGATAAGTCCAAAAGACCCATCACAAATTTTCGGCCCATAAATGGTTCGCTTCTCCTAACCTCTTTTTGATTCCATTGAAAATAATCTTAGTTGTGGCTTCAATCTCCCCATTTCCTTACAATAAGGGACATAGCTGAATTTTTGTAGGATCTCGAATTGGTACAAGAAATTCATTTTATCATTCATTTTAATTTCTATGTTAAATTAACAAAGCAATT
The DNA here is from genome assembly GCF_009905375.1 of Apium graveolens. Classification (NCBI taxonomy): domain Eukaryota; kingdom Viridiplantae; phylum Streptophyta; class Magnoliopsida; order Apiales; family Apiaceae; genus Apium; species Apium graveolens. Next base: position 106,684 of record NW_027420594.1, on the reverse strand, counting down.
AGTAAATTTTTTTAAAAATTGTATCATTTTTGTCATAGGTATAACTTGTTTGTCAAACATTTAGTATTGTATCTTATACCTCTAAAAATTTAATTTTATTAAATGTTGTTATGTAAATATTAATTTTATGTGACAATAAATTTGTGGGTTATAGTGACAGGTATTTTAGACTTAAATATATTGTAATAGTACTTCTATTATTATTAGTTAGGGTTGTAGTAGTACTTATATTATTGTTAGTAGAGGTAAGTGGGGAATTTATATATAATCTCACTTAATAAAATTTAAAATTTTGGAGAAAATATCATTTTTAAGTTAATTTTTTTATACAATGCTTAGCACTTGATTTTTAGAATCTCATTTAATTCATAATACAAAATAAATTAGATTAATACTTGTTTACCTAAAGGCTTGTACATGTACATCCAATTAATTTATATAATACCGAGCACACTTTGTTAGATCATATTTTTATAAAAAGTAAAAAAATTCGAAATTTGTAATAAAAATAGGATACTATAACAAAAAACAATTTAAACTATATCAGGCCCATTAAAATCAGTGTTACATAATTGGGCCCTACAAAATAGAGGATATGAAAAAGGTAGGTAAAACCCTAATATAAGCAACTAGTACATGGCTCTAAAATAATAAATTGGTGTTATTTGTATTTTATCTGAAAGAGTATTTTGGTTAACAACATTTGGTGGTTATCATGAATTGATGTTGTTTACCAAGGTTAAGGTAATAATTTGAATTTCTTCATTTTCCTTTCTTATGCGTTTTTTCCACAAATTATATATAAATATTAAAACACTACAATAAGTATCCTATTTTTCTTGTACATATGTATATAGGTTGACATGAAATGTTACTTGTATTTGTTTTTATATGACCTCCATTTCAAGAATTATCCTTTTCAACATTATATGTCAAGGTAAGAAAAACAAATTTAGTTATATTTATATTATATTTTTTGTTCCTCATAAATAATATGCATGATACATTAAAAAACAAAAAATTATAGATAGGAAGCCCACATATTATTTATATTTATGTTCATATTTGTTTAATTATCTTATTAAATTTATTTTATATTTGTGTGTGACCTTACTTAGGAGACATTTGGACATGAATTATTTTTTTATTGTTATTTGCAACTAGTTCCACAAAAAATGATGAAAATTCTTAAGTTCATTATCTTTGTCCTCTTTATCAATGCTCCAAGTCCCTTCTCTTTCTCCTCTTCATCAATCTAGGCGTGTAAGCTAGTGGTGGTGGAAGATTTTCTTGAGTTTCATTATCTTCCATTAATGATTATTTTATCAAATTAGGTACTCAATAATGAAGAACAATTTAGGCTCTCTCAGAGGATGTGGAACTATCCTTGAGAGCTTCTATTAGTTATATACTAATACATCAATTTCTTCAGACATGAATTTTTTTGGAGTTTTGTCTTTGTTATCCATTTTTGAATATTCAAGAAATAGCTCAATTTAGACCCATATGGGGTAGGTTGTGGGGTTGGACAAAAATTGAGTTAGGTTTCTGGACTCGACTACACTTTGAATTTTTTTCAAAATTTACAACATATTTCTAGAGCATAGGTATGTTAAGAGTTTGGAGATCTTATTATTTGTTTGTATTTTTTTAACATATTGAAATGATTAAAGAATTATTTATTCCAATCAATCATTTGGATTAAAATAACTCAAAGGACTATAAAAAATGGTGAGTACCATATAAAAGTAATATAAATGATATTTAAATAATTTTAATATATTTTTGTGAGCATTAATTATTTGTTGAAAATATATTCTCATTATAAAATAAAGTTACAAACTTATAATTCTTTCCATAAATGATTACTTTGTATAATTATTAAAATATTTTTTCAGAAAAATTATATTGTCTAACTCTAATATAACTGGTAGATTCAAATTATAACTAAAAATTACAAAGTTGGTATAAAATTTAACTTGTCATTTTCTACCATTTGTTAGTTAGAAAAAAAAAAACTTAGTGGGCCACATAATAGTCATTTCTTACCAAACTCAATAAAATTATGATCAACTACTTAAAACCTTAGACCAAGCTTAGTAGTGTAACTCCTTAGTTTTGATGATCACAACACAACAAGCCATCATGTTATTATTTAAGATTGTTTGCACGATATATGAGCTTAATGACATTGCTATTTAAGCATCATGACAGCAAGCTCTCATAAGACAGTAATTTATTTTAGCAAGCTATGATCACGTTATTCAAAATAATAGCAAGCCAAGATGGACAGTTCAGATTCAACAAGGAAACAAATTTTTAAGGAGAAATTTTAGGAATTTCTTTTAATAAATTGTAAGGAGTCTCTATTATATTATATGTGGTTTATATATATTAGAGCTCAGTTATAAAATGTTTTCTAACTTTAAAATAGTTCCTAATTTGTAGGAGTTTGTTTTCTTTTCAAACTCTATCTCCTACAAATCTGATTGAAAAATGTTTTATACTCATACAAAATAGAGACTTTTTCTGATTGTTTTTCTTTCTTTCTCTCTTCTATCAAACGTATACATGAACGTTCGAAATCATCCCAACTAATTTAAATGTTAGAATTGGATTCTAACCATTTTAAGTTGTTGAGGTTGTTTTGAACGTTAGTGTATATTTCTATATGAGTTTTCTTACAGTTTTTATGACAGACGTATTGCACCAAGAACACTCACAACTCACTGATCTTTATTAATTCTAAAATACTCTCAAGCTCTTAATTATATACACCTGTTTTATCTTAGAGAGTCTATAGTTTGAGTTATAATTACTTTATCATTCGATTTGTATTGTTCAATTTATATTGATTAGTTGCTGGATAGTTGCCTAAGGGAAACAAGGGTTTGGTGAACTAGTGCGAGAGAAGTTTGTACTGCGGGGTAGTATAGTACTTAGAGGGCAGGTTCAAAAATAGGGTTTCAGCAAGCCATTATCAGCTGTTGGGATAAAGGGAGATACATTATTATATCTTGTAGTTGTAAACTTATTGTGATTCAATAATATATTCTCTTACCAAGTTGGTAAGGGACCCGGACGTAGACCATAGGGGATTAAGGGTCGAACCTGGCTAAAATTCTTGTTTGTTCTTATTACTTTTCTGCATTTAGTCATCTTAGCTTACCATCATTTTTAGATTATTGAACTGTTTATAAAATCTCAGTAAGCGATTATCGGGTAAAATTTAAAACTAATCTTAGTTTACCATAATCTACATGGACAGTGAAGAATCTCAAAGATAAGGAAGACCTCTCATGAACATATCTCAAAGCATTCATTTCTAAAATCTACACGGACAGTGAAGAATCACCCTCTAGAACAGGTTATTGGTAATATTACTTATGGACTCAAGACAAGGAAAGGCAATGCAATTTTTTGTGCTTATGCTGCATTTCTAGCTCAAGAGGAACCTAAGAATGTTAAAGAAGCACTCGAAGATGAAAATAGGATCTTCGCTATGCAAGAAGAACTCAATCAATTCGAACAATGTGATGTTTGGGAATTTGTCAAGCCACTAAAGAATACTTCAGTAATTGGTATAAAATGGATTTTCAAGAATAAAGAGAATGAATTTGGTACTGTTACTCGAAATAAAGCAAGGATTGTGACACAAGGGTACAATCAACAAGAAGGCATTGACTTTGATCAAACTTATGCTCCAGTAGCTAGATTGGAATCAATTAGGATGCTTCTTGTTTATGCATGCTACAAGAAGATCAAGCTACATCAAATGGACGTCAAAAGTGCTTTTCTTATTGGATTTATGGAATAAGAAGTTTATGTCAAGCAACCCCCTGGTTTTGAACATGAACAACATCCAGACTATGTTTGCAAGCTCAAGAAGGCATTATATGGCTTAATGTAAGCATCAAGGGCTTGGTACAAGAGGCTTAGTAAGTTTTGGCCAAAAATGACTTCATTCGAGGTAAAATCGATCCTACTTTATTTACTAGGCAAAATGGTAATGATATTTTGATTGTCGAGATATATGTAGATGATATAATTTTTGGATCCACTAATGATTCTATGTGTCAGTGGTTTTCTAAGTGTATGAGCAGTGAATTTGACATGAGCATGATGGGTGAGCTGAACTATTTTTGGGACTCCAAATCAAGCAATCTAAGGATGGCATCTATGTTCATCAGTCAAAGTATGTGAAGAACTTGCTGACTAGATTTGGATTTGAGCATGTCAAGTCAAAATCTACACCAATGAATCAAAACAGCAGGGCTGACTTCAGAATGGTAAGGCAGTTGATATCAAAAAATATAGAGGCATGATTGGTAGTCTTTTATATTTTACTACTTCCCGACTGGATATTATATATAGTATTTGTGTATGTGCTAGTTTTTAAGCTAAACCTAAGGAATCACACTTAAATGTAGTTAAATGAATATTTCGATATTTAAGTAGGACTATTAATCTTGGGTTATTTTATCCTATTACAAGAACATTTGATGTTATGGGGTATAGTGGTGCAGATTATGCAGGATGTCAAACTGATAGAAAGAGCACAAGTGGTGTTTGTACATACTTAGGACAAACTCTTCTATCTTGGCAAAGTAAGAAACAAACTTCAGTTACATTATCCACAGCAGAAGATGAGTATTTAGTATGGGGTAGTTGTTGCTCTGAAATTTTGTGGATGCTTCACACTCTACGAGATTTTGGAATCAAGTATGGCAAAGTTCCAATCTATTATGACAATACTAGTACCATCAACATATCAAAGAATCCTGTGAATTACTCAAGAACAAAGCATATTGATTTTTATCACCATTTCTTGAGAGATAATGCTGCCAAAGGTAAGATTAAATTAGTTTTTATGCCTACTGAATATCAATTGGCAGATATCCTTACAAAACCCCTTGGCGAAGAAAGATTTTCTACCATTCGAAGAGAACTTGTCATGTGCAGTGTATAATGGCAAGCTATCTTTAGAAATTTGGTAATGTTAACTTACTATTAATTTTCATATTAGCTTAGTATGATTGTTTATTAAATGTCATAATTTGTGTTTGATTTAATTTATTAATTTTGACATGCCATTATCTATTTATTGGTGCTTACTTGTTTGTGTGTTTTAATGCTTTCTTTTCTCCAAAAGAGGATGCTCTCAACACTTCTGATCAGCCCTCAACCTAGATCTTTTTGATGCTTTAAGGTGATGAAATTTAGGAGATTTATGTTTATTTAAGGTTTATTTAAGACTTGTTTCATCTGTCGAGGTTAATCTGGTGTGGTTTGCTACTTGGTTTATGAACTTGATTTATGATAGTTATTTTTGCTTAATACTTGATTTGCTTTGGTTATGTTAAAAATTGATGAGGTAATGATATGCTGCTATGTTGGTTGTGTTGGATATGCATTTGTTGTTATTTACAGTATAATTATTTGCAGTAGTGTGTTATAAAGTATTTCTTAATTTTGAGATATGCATAGATTTAGGGGGAATTTTATAATTCTCCTAAATGTGTGTAATCATCAAAAAGGGGGAGATTGTAACTCCTTAGTTTTGATGATCACAACACAACAAGCCATTATGTTGTTATTTAAGACTGTTTGTAGGATATATCATCTTAATGACATTGTTGTTTAAGCATCATGACAGCAAGCTGTCATAAGACAGTAATCTATTTCGTCAAGCTATGATCACATTATTCAGAACAATAGCAAGCCAAGATGGACAGTCCAGACTCAACAAGGAAATATATTTTCAAGGAGATATTTCAGGAATTTCTTTTAACGAATTATAAGGACTTCTCTATTATATTATACGTGGTTTATATATATTAGAGCTCAGTTATAAAAAAATTTCTAACTTTAAAACAGTTCCTAATTTGTAGGAGTTTGTTTTTTTTTCAAACTCTATCTCCTAGAAATCTGATAAAAAATGTTTTATACTCATACAAAATAGAAGAGACTTTTTCTGATCATTTTTCTTTCTTTATCTCTTCTATTAAACGTATATATGAATGTTGGAAATCATCCCAACTAATTTAAATGTTAGAGTTGGATTCTAACTGTTGTAAGTTGTTGAGATTGTTTTAAACATTAGTGTATATTTATATAGGAGTTTTCTTGCAGTTTTTATGACTGATGTATTGCAGCAAGAACACTCACAACTCACTGATTTTTATTGGTTCTAAAATACTCTCCAGCTTTTAATTATATACACGTATTTTATCTTAGAGAGTCTATAGTTTGAGTATAAATTACTTTATCATTCCATTTGTATTGTTGGCTAAGAGAAATAAGGGTTTGGTGAACTAGTGCTAGAGAAGTTTGTACTACTGGCTAATGTAGTACTTAGAAGGCAGGTTTAGATATAGGGTTTTAGCAGGCCATTATCAACAGCTGGGATAAAGGGAGATATATTATTGTATATTATCTTACCAAGTTGTAAACCTACTGTTATTCAATAATATACTGTCTTACCAAGTTGGTAAGGGACCAGGTGGTAGACCATAGGGGATTACGGGTCGAAGCTGGCTAAAATTCTTGTCTGTTCTTATTACTTTTCTGCATACTATTTTCTGCACTGCATTTAGTCATCTTAGCTTATCATCATTGTCAGATTATTCAAGTGTTTATAAAATCTCAGTAAGGGATTATCCGGTAAAATTTAAAACTGATCTTAGTTAGCCATAATCACCATCCCATAACATATATTTTTTTTTACTTTTTCATCTAAAATTCATAATTTTACATATCTTTTTAAAATATATTTTTTTGAATTAAAGTTTAATATTTATAATTTTATTCAAAAAAGAAATTCTAGAACTAATATATGAACCTATCCTCCTTATTCATCTTAAAATCATAATGGAATTATATTTTGGTACATATTAGACAAAATAATGTCTTTTTGTACCTTTTTGTGAATGCTAGCAAAAAAATACAAATTGGGCTGACTTTACCTGTTTGCATTTCCTACTTTGTGGAAAGACCCAAAATTTATTAGAAAACTTTTCTATTGAAAATTTTGAGTTAAAAAAATATAAGCATGGTTTTCAATAATAAATTTTTATTACAGTTGAAAATATTAAAAATATTCATTATAATTACGACAAAGTACATATGGTCAAGTGAGACCATTATAATTTCAAAATAAAATTGATTAATAATTAAATAAAAATCAACAGTCATATTATCATTCATTTTAATTCTTATGTTTAAATAAACAAAGCAATTAGTAAATATTTTTATAAATCGTATCATTTTTCTCATACGTATAAATTTTTGTCAAATTTTTTTTATCCTATCTTATACCTATAGAAATTTAATTTGATTAAATGTGGTTATGTAAATATTATTTTGTGCATGAAAAATAATTTATTATTGTTAGTTAGGGTTGGATTAGTACATATATTATTGTTAATTGAGGTGCATAGGTGGTTTATATATAATCTCACTATATAAAATATAGAATTTTCGAAAAAATGTCATTTTGAAGTTATGTTTTTTATACACTGCTTACCACTTGATTTTTAGAATGTCATTTTATTTACAACACAAAATAAATTAGAGTAATACTTCTTTAGGCTTCTACATCCACATCCAATTAATTTACATAATACATGGAGCAAAGTATATTGAATCAAAAATTTGAACTATATTGGGCCCATTGAAACCCATGATATACAACTAGGCCTGCAAAATGGAGTTTATAAAAAAGGTAGGTAAAACCCTAATACAAGCACAAGTGGGCGCACCCTTACAAACAAAATAAACTTGTACATGGCTATAAAATAGTATTTTGGTGTTTTTTGTATTTTCTATAAAAAAGTGTTTTGGTGTTCTAAGGTTAAACACATCTCCAAATGAATTGGTGGAGGATTAAGTAGATAAGATTTGGAGGTTTTCATGAATTGATGTTGTTTAACAAGGTTAAGGTAATAATTTGTATTTCCTTGTTTCTTCATTTTTATTTCTTATATGTTTTTTGAACAAACTTTTGTTAAAACTTAAAACCCTACAATAAGTATCCCATTTTTCTTCTATATATGTATATAGATTGACATGGAATGCCACTTGTATTTGTTTGTACATGACCTCCATAACAAGAATTATCCCTTTCAGAATTAAATGTCAATGTTAAGAAAAAGAATTGAGTTACATTTATAATAACTTTTTTCAATCAATCAATCAATCGTACATAATAATACCACCTAGGGCAGTGTCTGGGATGGTGTATCGTACGCAGCCTTACCCTCATTCTAAAGAATCAAGAGGTTGTTTCCTTAAAAGACCAACGACTTGTGTGTATGTACAAATATGTGTGTCCTAGGTAAGCAATGATCCATAAACATAAGTACGGAAAGCGAGGCAAAGATAAACAATGATACAATATCTCAGCCCATGTCCTTCTTCACATTGGACTTACCGTAAAAAGCTTTGTTCATTGGTTCATTGTTGTAAGCCTCTTCTATTTCTCCTACTGCACTCCTTTTGATGCCTCAAACGCCATATTTCCCTTGGAGATCACTCTCCAAACTAAATATTTGAAGTACCACAAACCTATCAAAAAAACTAAAACAGCACACAATCCATCTACCATATCATGTAATTAGTCATATGGCATTAAAAAACGACACTGTAGCACCTACACGAGCAACTAAGACTATTAATAACTATGAGAATAAACTACCAAACTTATGAAGTATAAGTACTAGACAAATAAAATTATTACCAACTACCAAAAAGTGCACTAAATTACAAACTACACATACAAACTACGAAAGTCCAAACTAATCTGCCACTCTTATCCTCCTACGCCAAGATCTCCTATCTGAGGTCATGTCAGCACTGAGGTTTAGGGCCCTTAAGTCCAGCGTGAGTAGATCAACCCAAGTCCTCCTTGGCCTCCCTCTCCTTCTTGATCTTGAAACCACTAAATCCTCCACCCTGCGCACTGGAGTAGCTATCCTTCTTCGCCTAATATGCCCAAACTAACACAATCGACCTTCCCTCACTTTTTCTGCAATAGGCGCAACTCGTAATTTATTCCTGAAAAAACCATTTGACAATCTATCCAACATGGTACGTCCATAAATCCACTTTAATATTCTCATTTCCGCCACCTCTAACCTACACTCTTGAGCCTTTTTCAATGCCCAGCACTCCGACCCGTATAACAAGGCCGGTCTGATCGCTACCCTAGAAAGTTTTCCTTTTACTCTGAAAGGAACCCTCCTATCACATAATATTCCTGTAGCAGCCCTCCATTTTAGCCATCCTGATTTGATACGATGTGTAACATCCGCATCTATCCCCCCTTCCTTATGCAAAATGGAACCCAGATACCTGAAATTATCTTTGGGGGGCAATACTTGATCGGCCATCAGAACATCCACCCCCTCACCATTCGGTAGATTACTAATGTTACACCACAAAAATTCCGTCATAGATCGACTAATCCGTAATCCATTAGACTCCAATATATACCTCCATCGCTCTAATGTTACATTAACTGCAACCCTTGTCTCCTTAATTATGACTATATCATCCGCGAATAGCATACACCAAGGTACACTATCCTGAATACCCCTAGTTAGAACATCCATTATAACTGTGAAAAGAAATGGGCTTAGCGAGGATCCTTGGTGAAGTCCTATTCCTACCGGAAAGTAATGAGCATCCCCAACCGGTGTTCGAACACACGTCCTTACCTGAAAATACATTTCTTGTATCAACCTCAAATATATCCATGGCACCCCTTTAGCCACCAAACTTTCCCAAATAACCATTTATCCATTCATTTCCGGCCATCTCTAATCTTATCTACCCCCTCTACTCTCTAACATACACAATTTCTGAATTTCTTTCTGTGTTATTATTTCATTTATGAAAAATAAATGCGAAAGAAGAGATATGATCTTTTATATTAAATAATACAAACGTCCTTCCTTTATCCAAAAAAACTGTGGTTTATTCATCCAAAGCAATATACAAACATGTTGCCATCCCGGTTTACTCGTAATTACTTTGTTGTTTTTCTCCCCCAGTTCTCCGGGTTTGGCAAACAACTCCTTACTTGATCCGCCACCAAACAAACACAACCACATATAAATATACTTCAACTGGTGTACAAATTGCCTCTAAATGGACTAGATTCTCCGATAGTACCAAAATAAAAGGGCCAATATTAAAAGAAATACAGGGAGATGAAAGCCTTGTCATCAGGTTTGATAATTAGGGTATCTATAGGAGTTGTCATTAGATATATTTCCTTGTTATTTATTTATTTATAGTTTATTTGCATTTTATAGTTTCTTGTTATATAGTGTGTGTTTTTCATTTATAAGTTGTGTGTTTTCGTGTAATAGAGTTATCTTTAATTGATGGATTTGGTAAGAAGTAGGGATGGTGGTGGTGATAGTGGTAGTAATTTAGGGAGAAGAGTTTCTCGGGAGGGGCAAAGGTCAACTAATGTCTATTTTCGAGTAGGTACGCTGAATGTAGGTTCTCTGACCGGGAAATTTTTAGAACTTGTGGATATGTTAAAGAAAAAAAAGGTAGATGTGATTTGCATTCAGGAAACTAAGTGGAAGGGTAGTAGTACTAAGGAAGCTAACGGGTTTAAATTGTGGTATTCAGGGGTTAGTAATACAAGGAATGGTGTGGGTATTTTGATAAGTTCTCTCTTGAAGGAGAATATAGTAGAAGTGAGTAGAGTCAGTGATAGGATTATGAAGATTAAACTCGTAGTTAATGAAGAGATCGTTAATTTTGTAAGTGTGTATGCACCCCATGTTGGTTTGAGTGAGTTAGCGAGAAAGATTTTTTGAGATTATTTGGATGAAATAGTTAGGTTGATACCTAGGGACCAGAATTTATATATAGGAGGTGATTTTAATGGTCATATTGGCGAACAATCAGATGGTTATGTAGGCATTCATGGGGGTTTTAGTTTTGGGTTGAGGAACAAGAGTGGGTGGGATCTTTTGGAGTGTGCTTTGGCACATGAATTAATGATTATTAATTCTTGTTTTAAAAAAAGGGATGATCATCTGATTACTTTTAGGAGTGGAGGTTGTAACTCATAAATCGATTATCTTCTTATGAGAAAAGGCAACATGGATTGTAAAGATTATAAAGTATTCCCGAGTGAGGCATGTACTACTCAACATCGTTTATTGGTAATGGATATATGTATAAGGAAAAGAGTAGTACAAGATAATAGAGAGGTGACACCGAACATTTTATGGAAAAATCTAAAGGGAGACAAAGTAGGTATTTTTAAAGAAAGGATTGGGTTGGCAAAAGACAGATTTTATGATAAGGATGTTAATAGAATGTGGAATCGATTGGCCTGTACAATCAGAAATGTAGCTACAGGTATGTTAGGGGTTACCTGAAGAAAGGTTCAGGTGCAGAAGGAAGCTTGGTGGTGGGACCAGGAGGTGCAGGAGCGAGTAAAAATTAAACATGATCCTTTTAGGGAACTTTTGTGTTGCCAAGATAATGAACAAGTTGATATGAGAAGAATTTTATATAAGGAAGCTAGACGTATGGCTAAGAAGATAGTAGCGGAGGCAAAATCAAAGGCGTACGAGGCTATGTATAATCACCTTGGTACAAAAGAGGGTCAAAATGGTATTTATAGATTGACAAAGGTTAGAGAAAGGAGGAGGAGATATTTAGGTTTTGTTAAGTGTATAAAGGATGTTAATGGATACGTGCTAGTGAAGGATAAGGATATTCTGAATAGATGGCATAACTATTTCAAGGAGTTATTTAATGAGGAGAGAATTGGTGTTAGGGTGATAGGATCAGATAGTGCGTCTGACTTTGACTTTGGTGTTCAGCCTTCTATGAGCAGAGCCGAAGTTAAGGGAGCATTACCTAAGATGGGGAGAGGTAAAGCTACAGGGCCAGATCAAATACCTATAGAGGTATGGTTGTATTTGGGTGAAGAGGGAGAGAAATGGATAACGAGGTTATTCCACAATATACTTTGGACTAGTGTCATATCGCAGGAATGGAGGCTTAGCATGGTAGTGCCGATCTATAAAAATAAGGGAGATGCACATGATTTTAGCAATTATAATCAAATACATGATATACTAAAAAATGAAAATTTATAGCTAAGAAGCCCATATATTATTATATTTTATCTTCATATTTGTTTAATTATACTATTAAATTTATTTTATGTTTATGTGTTACCTTTTTTCAGAGACATATGTAGAGGAATTTTATTTTTCTTGCTATTTGCAACAAGTTCCACAAACAATGAAGAAAATGCTCCAAGTCCCTTATGTTTCTCCTCTTCATCAAACTACTAGTGTAAGCTTTCTTTGTTCTTCTTTATACTTTACTATGCAAATATATAAAATAAATATATATGCACATAGTACAAGTGAAGCCCTCATCACTATTTACCTTTATATTACCTGACACATAGTTGAAAATGAGATTTCTTACTTATAAAGATGTAGGCTCTGTTTGTGACAAATTATAGTGCTGTAAAAACTTATATATCAATACAAGAACACGTAGGCTCACCATTTTCAGTCTCACTAGAACCTTCTATTGATGTAATAGATCAGTAACTATTCAAAAAGTATATAGTTATGATTTTTCTTGAATCTAGCAGTAATCACTATTTAACTTTACATTACCGGATACATAGTTGAAAATGAGGTTTCTTACTTGATAAAGATGTAGGCTCTGTCTGGGACAAATTATAGTTTTGTAAAAACTTATATTTCAATACTTGAACAGGTGGGTAAACTTATATTTCGTACGCTCACCATTTTCAGCCTCATAGTCTTAGTAGTGGAATTTGTGGTGGTATTGTTGGTGGTGAAGTTCGTGCTAACTTAAGTAGTATCATTGGTGGTAACTTTAATTATGGCATCAACGGTGGTAGCATTGGTGGTATATTAGGTAGTCTTAGTAGTGACATTGGGGGTAGCATGACTAGCATCTTTAGTGGTTATATTGGTGGTACTAGAGACGATAACATTAGTAGTGGATTTGGTGGCATTGATGATGACATTGGTTGTAGTGCTCTTGTTAGTGCAATTGGCGGTATTGGAAGTGGTATTTTTGGTCGGATAATTGGTGGTGGTATTGTTGGTGTTGGTGTTAAAGTTCGTGGTAGTTTAAGCATTTCCATTGGTGGCCACATTAATTATGGTATTACAGGTGGTACAATTGGTGGTGGCATTGGTGGTAACATTGCTGGTAGCTTTAGTAGTGACATGGCTAGTTGTCATAGTTTCAGCATTGGTGGTATATATAGTCTCAGCATTGGTGGTATATATAGTTTCAGCATTCGTGGTATATTTGTTAGTCTTAATTGTGTCAAGGGTGGTAGCATTCGTGGTAGCTTAAGTGGAAGCATTGGTGGTGGCATTGCTGGTAGCTTTAGTGGTAGCACTCGTTGTATGTTCGGTAATATTCGGAGGTAGTGGTTTTAGTTATGGTCTTGGTCCCGGTTCCATTGGCGTATTAGGATCGCTAGTGGTGAAAACCTTGATAGTGGTGGCATTGGTGGTAGTGCTATTAATATGAGTGGTGGTGCTCGTTACATTAACCCACCTTACAGTGTTGACCAACTACCTTTCGCATGGACATCAACATCAACATTATCCTAATAATTCCTTGGAGTTCCTCATGTGGCTATTTCCTAATTTTGTTTCTTTTGCTACTCCCAAAGCTACTATCACTTTTACAGAGGATGAACCCATGTTCACAATAGGATTTGTGACTTGGAGGAGATGTACTTCCAAAAAGCAGTTCACGTTCTCGAAGAATTTCGGGTTCTCCAAATAGTTGATAAACCTTAGGCTCTTTATATGATTTTAAAGATGTCTCAGCTCTTATAAAATTGTACCATAAAAGTTGTAAATCATTTTAAAAATATAATATATATTTTAGATATGTTTTCATCATGCCTATAAAGGAATAATATATATTTTAGATATGTTTTTATCTTTTAGCATTATGTATAGTGCAATCAATGTAATGGCACATGATATTGCTTGGGTGATCTCTGAGGAAAGGACCTGGCCTGTCATCTTGCATTCTGACCCACTTCTACTTTGTGGCATGAGCAAAATGTTTATAAATTGTTCTCCAAACAAAAAAATTGAGCAAAATACGCAAAACTTGTAGGAAAATCCAACAATTACACTCATCTTGTCATTTTGTCCAAGATCTTCTCTTGTTTTGTGTTGGTTTAATGATGAAACAATTCTGCGCACAAAATGGAGTGCTATGAATCCAAGGAACCCTAGTTGCAGAACTATGTTTGCATTCTCCCACAAACAGGGCGAACTTAATGGCATCCTTGACAAATAAAACTGCATACGCTGAAGATCTGGCACACCAATATACAATGTCAGAACATAGCTCCATTTTACAAAAATTAACCACATTTTTTCTCTTTATGATAGTTAAAACAATCCAGTATATTTCTATTTGAAAGAGTCAATGCGTCTATACAACAACCGGATTGATATCCATGGAGACCACTATCAAATCGGAGACCATATACGTTTTGTAAGCAGAACATTACAAAAATTTTTGATCTGCAAAGTATGTTCTTGACATATTTTACTTGTAGAACATATAAGGTCTTAAAGGTCTTCAATTAGACAACCGTCTGCACAGAATTTTTCCCGCAACAGGATAAATGAACATTCACTAGGAACCCATATCAGGGCCAGTATGAACTCTTAGCTTCCATAACTATGACATCCAAAATAACTAGGATAGCCATAACTCGAATTGAAGAATCTAGATAAACTTGGGTTTTTGTACTGTTCTAGGCTTGTTTCCCTCGCGGGAGGTCAAGAGTTCGACTCCTAGTGTGTGCATATGTAATCAATTAGAGATTAAATAACGAATCTCACATCTAGTTTTACTTGCGATCCTTACTTCTTCATACTAGTTGATTAATATCAATAAAACTATGATCTTTAGAGAACAAAATTATGCATAGTTGATGAACTTCAATACATTCTGATGTTACAGGGATTTACTTCATCACTATCACTAAATATATTATCAGAATGTGCTCTTCACCGTGTGCTTGTGAATTATTCGAAAACATCATAATTTTATTGAGTCAAGATCAGCTTACTTGTTATGCTGCTGCTGCGACCAGGGTGGAACATCTCTGCAGACTCAAAGACAGCTAATTCTTTAGTAGGTCTAGCAAGAGGTGTTTTTTATAGCTGAGATCATCAGAAAAGAATAGTAACAATTGTAGTATGTGAATTGTCATTGCCTGGCAAGTTCTCAAGATAAAGAATGTTATGAACTTTTGAATATTTTCAAGGAAAGAACAGAGAGGGAATTAATTATTAATTTTGATTGGAAAAAGACAATCTCTAGGTTGGTATGTTAATATCTTATTATAGAAGAGACCAGGATATTTCATTCTTGTTAGTTTATGGTCACACTTTATGACTAATGCTTTTATGGTCCATTTTTAAATCTTTAAAGTTGAGGGGAAAGGTAAGTGGTGGCTGACATATCAAAGTGTCCAACAATACTTGGTAGTTGATACATGATAACTTAACAAGTAAAACACCAGTCCCTCAGTCTAATTATTTTGACATACTTTAATATGTGTTCTTAATCTATATAAAAGAATAGTTTTGCGATATTTAAAATATAATAAAAGGATAAAAATAGAGATATGAGTAAGAGTTCTGTAAGAAAAAGAACAAAAAAAGTACAATCAAACCACTGGTTATTATTAGAAGTTACTAGGTTTTATGAAGCTTCCTCTAGAATTAGGTACTAACACGTGGTTGTTATTAAAAGTTAATAGGTTTTATGAACCTTCGTCTTTATATACATATATATCTATATAGTCTTAATCCAATACAAACTAATATATATATATATAGTCTTAATCCAAAATATACTATATTAAAATACAAACTTCACCACCCAACACACAACTCCACCTTATTCACTCTATTTTTAATTGAATTTTCGCGTTAACTGGTGAACTCTTTTTACATCCTCCAATAATCAGTATGAATACCATATTTGATATATTTCGGCAATAAATCAGTAATTATGCTTACGAGAATCACCAAAATCTACCGGTTCCTGAAATAGTATTGATTTCAGCTTAGTGATTCAGGTAAGCTTAAATAATGATTTCTCTTCAAAATATAGCAAATATGTTATGCAAATTGTTGAAAGGGAGATGGAGAAAAATATGGTAAAATTATTTTTATATATTAAGTTAACGATTAATGGGAAAAATCAAATTAAAAACGATTCAGAAAATATATACATGAACACATAATGCACATGGATGAGAGAGAAAGAGACTAAACATGTAGCTCTTATTGGTTAGTAGTTTGTATTCTAATATTGGTTTGTATTTGGATGAAGTTTTCCTTGTTTAACGGGCATTGACATTGCTAACTTCCTCCCACTGGGTAACTGAAAAAGAAATTGTGCTTTTTTACACCTCAATCATAATAATGGGCTCCCTGAAATTGGTATTTTAGGTTTTTCTGGTGGACAACTTCACTTTCTTCTTCAAGAAGGTCTATATTAGCTCTTAGGCCAACTTTATTGCTTTCCAAATCAAACACTTCGGTGGGGAAAGTGTCTAGACCCATTTCAACCACGAGAAAAGCATGAGTTCGACAAGCCAATCTGAAAGGCGTTTCGCTCGTGGATGATCTTGGCATTTTTAGATAAGTCGAAAAGACCCATCACAAATTTTCGGCACATAAATCTTTGGCTTCTCCCAACCACTTTTTGATTCCATCGAAAAAAATCATAGTTGTGGCTTCAATCTCCCGATTTCCTTACGATGACCGACATAGCTGAATTTTTGTAGGATCTCGAATTGGTGCAAGAAATTCATCTTATCATTCATTTTAATTTCTATGTTAAATTAACAAAGCAATTAGTAAATATTTTTAAAAATTGTATCATTTTTCTCATACGTATAACTTATTTGTCAAACATTTAGTATCCTATCTTATACCTCTAAAAATTTAATTTTATTAAATGTTTTTATGTAAATATTAATTTTATGTGACAATAAATTTGTGCGTTATAGTGAGAGGTATTTTAGACTTAAATCTATTGTAATAGTACTTCTATTATTATTAGTTAGGGTTGTAGTAGTACTTATATTATTGTTAGTTGAGGTTGGGGAATTTATATATAATCTCACTTAATAAAATTTAAAATTTTGGAGAAAATATCATTTTGAAGTTAAATTTTTTATACAATGCTTACCACTTGATTTTTAGAATCTCATTTTATTCATAATATAAAATAAATTAGATTAATACTTGTATACCTATAGGCTTGTAAATGTACATCCAATTAATTTATATAATACTGAGCACACTTTGTTAGATCATATTTTTATAAAAAGTAAAAAAATTCGAAATTTGTAATAAGAATAGGATACTATAACAAAAAACAATTTAAACTATATCAGGCCCATTAAAATCACTGATACATAATTGGGCCCTACAAAATAGAGGATATGAAAAAGGTAGGTAAAACCCTAATATAAGCAACTAGTACATGGCTCTAAAATAATAAATTGGTGTTATTTGTATTTTCTATGAAAGAGTATTTTGGTTAACAACATTTGGTGGTTATCATGAATTGATGTTGTTTACCAAGGTTAAGGTAATAATTTGAATTTCTTCAATTTCCTTTCTTATGCATTTTTTTCACAAATTATATATAAATATTAAAACACTAGAATAAGTATCCTATTTTTCTTGTACATATGTATGTAGGTTGATATGAAATGTCACTTGTATTTGTTTTTACATGACCTCCATTTCAAGAATTATCCTTTTCAACATTATATGTCAAGGTAAGAAAAACAAATTCAATTATATTTATATTATATTTTTTGTTCCTCATAAATAATATGCATGATACATTAAAAAAACAAAAAATTATAGATAGGAAGCCCACATATTATTTATATTTATGTTCATATTTGTTTAATTATCTTATTAAATTTATTTTATATTTATGTGTGACCTTACTTAGGAGACATTTGGACATGAATTATTTTTTTCTTGTTATTTGCAACAAGTTTCACAAAAAATGATAAAAATTCTTAAGTTCGTTATCTTTGTCCTCTTTATCAATGCTCCAAGTCCCTTCTCTTGTAAGCTTTCTTTGTAATTTTTTAACTTTTCTTATGCAAACATTTAACATAAATGCAAAAGTATATAGTATAAGTGGGTCTATTGTGAGCTGTGATTTTTATTTTTTAGTGTATACATGACAACCCACTCGAAAGTACAATGTATTAACCTAATAACACACGAAGTTTACTTATATTCCGAGTTTCTCCAAAACCCCCAAAAAAATAAGCATAACATTTCTTATATACATGCATAAAAAGAAAATATATAATAATGAGTATATACCTCCAGAAAAGCTCCAAGCTCCAAAACCTTAAAGTTCCAAAGCTCATTTTAAGCTCCAAAAATTCTACTTAAGTATATCTTACTAGGTAGAAGCTCAATTTGAAGCTCCAAAGTTTGAATTTGAATGGGGGCTTAAATTAAGGTTTATGAGAAAGGAGAGAAAAAGATGAGACATGACTGAGATTTTTATGATATGAGAGAAAGAGGGGAGAGATGAGAGAGATATGAGTGATGAAAGAGAGATAAAAGGTGAGAAAGACGAGAAATAGACGGTGAGAAAGATGAGGCTAGCAGAGAGAAAGAGGGGAAATAGGTGAGAGATATTTTGGAAAAGGGGGAATAAAAAGGGGAAATAATTTGTTAAAATTAAAGGGGGAAAGTGTACTGAAACTGAGGGTAAAAAGGATAAGTCATTTTTTATTTTTTTAAAAGTAGTTATTAAAAGGGTTAAAAAAATCAGTCTATGTCAAAGTTCGAAGCATATATTTGGCCTTTTTCATTTTTGATCATAGAAAACGGCTAGTATGGGAAATCGATATCTGCATTTCTATTCAACATCGCAAACAGACTTTTAATATCGGGTGCATTACATGCCGATGTTTAAGCATCGATGTTGTATCTACTATTTTTAGTAGTGAGTAGTTTGAGGTTCCTTCATCTCGGTAGCATCAAGTTTACTATCAACAATTTCCTTGATAACATATTTTGTACATATTCTAATATATCATCCCAATTCTTATTCCTCATGATCAAGGCTTGCTTCTTCTTAATTTTTAGCTTTCTATAATATGCTGCAAAGTGTCCAACTCCATCTTAATTATAAAACTTGATCTTTGACTTCGTAATTTTCCCAGACCTTGACTTCTTCCCATAATTTTTCTCTAATTCCTTTTATCAGAGTCTGAGGAACTATAGCCTTTTCTGAAAAACTCTTTTCTTTCTTGAAATCCTTATAGCCCAGATTTATAAAGCTTTTAACTAGGAGAGCAGCCATCTGTAGGATATTTTCATCATTATCATGATCCCTTTTAGTGTCTGAATAATTATTAGAGTTTGAGTCATCATCAGTATTTGATGACTCGGTATCAGACTTTGCAATCATGGCCTTTCGTTTCGAAATGGTTCTTTCTTACAGATTTCTCTCTTGGATTTTCTTTAAACGTGGGAGTAACATGTCTTGTCCTTCGCCCTTTTCACTTATTTTCCTGCTCGATCTTCAGTTCACGAGTTTTCAGCATTCTATATATATCTCATCTAGAGATGTATCTTCAAGAACATAGTTATCCCTTATTGGTATAACTTTCAAGTCCCACTTTTCAGGGAGTATAAGAAGAAACTTCAAGTTCGAATCTTTTGGATCATACTTTTTATCAACAAGTGATAAATCATTCAACAATTTCCGAAATATATCATAGATTTCAGTCAAAGACTCATCAAGTTTTGAGTCAAAGTGATCATACTCGTGAGTGAGTATTGTCCTTCCATTCTTCTTGATAGCAGTTGTGCCTTGACACTTAACCTCTAAAGTGTCTCAAATTTCCTTGGCTTTTTTGCATCTAATCACCCCATTGGATATCATACTGTCTAGACTGTTATGCAAAAGATGTCCAAGTTTTATATTTTTCATAATAGATTAAAGATCCCCATGATAGTAATCCTTTTTATCCTTTACAACCATATTGTTTTCTTGATCAAGAATAACAACAACTAGTTTCATGGGCCTATGAGGTCCATCATACATCATGTTCAAGTATTTAGGATTTGTTGCCTCCAAACATATGGCCATCTTGACTTTCAAGAAAGGATATTCATTAATCTTCAAGATTAGAAATTTGATGGATTCATATATGTTCATATTATGGTTGATTTGGTTTGTTGCTAGTGGTGGTGGAAGATTTTCTTGAGTTTTTTTTATCTTCCATTAATGATTATTATATCGAATTAGGTACTGAATAATGAAGAACAATTTTTATATTAATGGATAAAAGTTGATTAAGGCTCTCTCAGAGGATGTGCAACTATCCTTGAGAGCTTCTATTAGTTATATACTAATACATCAATTTCTTCTGACATGAATTTTTTTGAAGTTTTGTCTTTGTTATCCATTTTTGAATATTCATGAAATAGCTCAATTTAGACCCATATGGGGTAGGTTGTGGGGTTGGACAAAAATTAGGTTTCTGGACTGGACTACACTTTGAATTTAGATTTTGGTCTCCTTTTTTATTATTTTTTTTTTAAAATTTACTACATATTTCTAGAGGATGAACCCATGTTTACAATAGGATTTGTCACTTGCAGGAGATGTACTTCCCAAAAGCAGCTCACGAAGAATTTCAGGTTCTCCAAATAGTTGATAAACCTTAGGCTCTTTATATGATTTTAAAGATGTCTCAGCTCTTATAAAATTCTATCATAAAAATTGTAAATCATTTTAAAAATATAATATATATTTTTGATATGTTTTCATCATGCCTATAAAGGAATAATTTTTCAAAATTTAAAAAACAATAAAAAGATAAAAAATAGAGAAATGAGTTCCTTAAGAAAAAGAACAAAAAAAGTACAATTAGTCCATAGCGTATGGTTAATATTAAAAGTTACTAGTTTGTGTGAACCTTCCTCTAAAATTTGTTATTAACAAGTGGTTATTAATTTATTCAAAATAACAAGTGGTTATTAATAAAAGTTATTGGGTTCTATGAACCTTCATCTAGATGATTGATGAAGGTTTAACCATAACCCAATTTTAATGGTAACCAAGTAACTCACCCACAATCATGAAGGTTTGTTCTCTAACTCATCATTTCTTTCTTTAATTCATTCTCTATTTATATTCTGTTTTGTTCTTATTGTGCATTTCATAGATTTAAAATTTTACCTAACACATTAAACTTTAATAATTGTATTAAAATTATATTTAACACATATATAAATATTTTACACAAAAAACAACTATACAACATAAAATAATATATAAACGCTAAAATGAATGCTTATAAACTTAAATCATATATTTATTTATATTTTACTTTATTTCAAAAACATTACATAAAATACAATGTATAAAATATAGAACATGAAAAATAGAGCATATAATAAATAGAAAAACGGAAGGAAGTACATAATTCAAAGAATTACAAAACATATCAAAATATAGAAAATGTGAAAAAATATAAAATGTTTAAAAGTTATTTAAAGTATTAAAAAATATTGAAAATTCAAACTCCAAGAAATTTACCTTACACATTAAATTTCAATATTGATATGTAATATTAAACATACACTTAACATTTTTAATTTCATTAAATATAAATAAGTTGCAAAAAACACAATTAGAGAACAAAAAATAATATATAGAACTCAAAAATGATGTTAAACAAAATTAAATCATATATTTAAAGAAATTTAATTTATTAAAAATACAGAACATTATACAATTTATAAAAATATAGAACATAAAAATTAAAGCATATAACAATAGAGATAGAAAGAATTATAAAATATATAAGACAAACAAATTACATAAGAAGTAAAAATACTAAACCTCTAAAAATGTACTGAATGCTTAAAAGTTTTTTAAGTGTTAGAAAATATTTGGCAAATGACAATTAATGGAAGAAATATCTATTTTTACTCCATTTAACATAGAACATGGGTTTGTAGATGGCAAGAAATATATTGGAGGTTGAGATCCAAAAATTGTAGACTTTGTCATGCATCAAGATAAGTCACCGGGTCCACATGGGTTGAAGCCGAAATTTTTCAAACTTATTGGAATATTGTTAGAAGATATGTTGTTCAATTTTGTGGGACTTTCTTTGATACAGAACATGAGAACATGGGCCAAGGGAACTAAATCTTACGCTTATACATCTTATTTAGATATTCGACCAATCTCTCTTGATAATGTTCTGATGCGTATATTATCTAAGGTGCTGGAGAATAAGTTTAAATGATGTTTAAACTCGATAATGTTTAACAAACAAAGTGCTTTTAATGAAGGGATGCTATTAACTTATAATGAAATGATTGCATTTGAAGTCATAGGGAAAAAAAGGATGTGGTTGGTTTAAAAATTTATATTTTTAAGGCATAAGATAGGTTGGAATAAAGATTTATTAAACAAATGTTGCATAAATTTGGTTTGCATTGAGCCTGGATTTCTAGGACTATGATATGTGTTCTGAAATTCTCGTATAGTTTTGTACACAGTAGTGGAATTTTTGTTGATGTGCATCCGCAACGGTGACTTCGACATGGAGATCCAATCTCTCCCTACTTGTATATTCTATGCGCGGAAGGTTTAAATCTATCATTAGAAAGTTAGAAGAAACATGTATGCTTCATGGAGTTAAGGTTTCTAGAGGAGCTCCAAGTATCTCCCATGTGTTATTTGGTGATGATTATTTTTTCTTTTTCAAGCAACGAGTGTAGACGCAAGGAATATGAAGTGTATTTTATAGAGGTGTGGGCGTTTGTCTGGACAAGTAGTCAATTATGTTAAGTCTACTGTGTTCTTTAGTCCTAATACTTGTGCTGATAATTGAAAACTTGTATGTCACATCCCGGGGGTTGAAGAAATTGAATTGATAAACCACGAAAATATCTTGAAATGTCAATATAGTGGTGGTCTGAGAGTTAGGAGTTTGAGGAACTTCCATACAATTATGCTTGCCAAGCAATATTGGAGAATCATTAGTGGAACATCTAACATATACTTTAACTTACTCCCCTTCGGTGGTGGGCTCCACAATTGTACAAGATAGGTCAGCCTAGAGTTTTTCTAGTTCAATGTTTAACAATTGCTTATTTCCATTGGGTTTGGCCTCCGAATGCTTGCTTTCACCACCGGTGTCATTCTCTTCATAATCTTGATCTTTGTCGAGATTTTTAAGCATGATGATTCTTTTTGTCCCCTGGTCTTCTCTCATTTTCCCGACTCCCTTCTCAGTTGGGTACTACATCTTGAGATTGGGGATTGACCCAATAGCTTGGAAGGCCAAAAAGAATGGTTGTCCTAGGAGTGCGTTGTAGGGTATTTTAGAATCTTACGATGTAGAATTTTACTTATTTTACGATGTAGAATTTTACCTATATGACATTTTATTGGTACTAATATGTAAAGTAATCGTACATTCACAAGGTATATGCAGTCCGTCGAAGGCCTCAAGAGGTACCTCATGATATGGCTCGACCTGTAGTCCAGCTAGGTTCATTTTGCTATACGTCCGATAAAATAAGATATTAAATGAACTCCCTTCCTCTACTAACACTTTCCATATATTATTTCCCCGATGACATGGTGGATTATCAGCGGATCTCCATAAGGTTATATGACATCCTTGTAGTCCTCTTTATTGAAGGAGAGCGACATAGTCTATCTAGAAGGGTTGAACTGGTATAAATTATAAACTTGACGAGCGTACCTTTTCTTCAAATTTTCACTGTCAACTCAAAGGTTATTGCTTCCCGAATTTGTCTTCACCTCTCCCTGATATCTCATTTTGGGCTCTATGTTCCTTGTCTCATTCGGCTCAACTCATCCCTCGGGTCTCTTAGAAATTCATTGAGTTCTTCAGCATTGATCATTTTTTCAATCAGCTTCTTCAAGTAAAAACTTTCATCACTATTTTGCTCATTATATTGTTGGTAGTAACAATACATATCGGAACTCTTCTTGTGGTTGGCCATCTTAATTTTAGCTGGTCGGAAGAAAACTGGGGTGCCTTTCATTTAGTGGAAAATTTTGGAAATCAGCGCATTAAGTGGTGTAAACGCAATCAATTATCTAAGTCTTTGCCTTTCCAAGCCTCAATCTGTTTCCTTCTTATCATTAACCATTTGATTCATTTCGGGAGTATTCGTAGTGGCTTGACAGTCGGCTACGGTCACCTCTTCGGGGCTCCCTATATCCCTCCAGAATCTCCATCTTCCTTCAAATGTTCTTACACCTCATATATATACCATTCATGGACTTTGGGATATAATCATAAATTGAGAATAAAAAGGGAAAAACATATAAATTTTATTGAAATTGGAAATTCATATAATGTCCTACATGCTTCACCATTAGGAGATTCAAATTGCATTACTAAAGTAAATGACTGAATTTAATAATCCTAAATAAATAAACAGGAAGCCTTTAGAGAGGTGTACTGGAAAAATTTCCGGAATCTGGAAGTGTACCAAGTGTTTTTAATAGGTTCGCATTCCAAAGTCTTTAGCTTATAGGTTCCCGGCCTTATGATTTCAACTACAAAGTAAGGGTCTCTCCAATTTGCCTGATGTTTTCCTTGCATAGCGGACATTGAAATTGCTACTTCCTTATCACTAGGTAATCGATAATGAAAGTGTGCTCCTTTACACACTAATTATAATACTGGGTTTCCTGAAGTTGGTATTTGAGGTTTCTATGGCGAGCTACTTCGCTTTCTTCTTCAAGAAGGTCTATATTGGCTCTTAAGCCAACTTCGTTGCTTTACAAATTAAATACTTTGGTGCGGTAAGTTGATAATCTAAAAAGCATTTCGATCGTGGATGGTCTTGGGGTTATCCGATAAGCCCACAAGACCCATCACAATTCTTCACCCAATAAATCTTTGGCTTCGCCCAACCTCTCTTTGATTCCATCGAAAATAATCTTATTTGTTTCTTAATCACCCCATTGCCTTGAGGATGACCAAAGAGCTGAATTTTTGTTGGATCTCGAATTGGTGCAAGAAATTCATTTTATCATTCCTTTTAATTCCATTGATTAAATAAATAAAGCAATTAGTAAATTTTTTTAAAAGTTGTATCATTTTTCTCAAATGTATAACTTGTGTGTCAAAAATTTTGTATTGTATCTTATACCTCTAAAAATTTAATTTGATTTAATGTTGTTATAAAATAAATATTAATTTGTATATGACAATAAATATGTGCATTATAGTGAGAGGTTTTTTAGACTTGAATCTATTGTAGTAGTGCTTATATTATTGTTAGTTATGGTTGTAGTAGTACTTATATTAGTGCTAGTTGAGGTTAGTGGGGATTTTATAAATAATATCACTAAAAAAATTAAATTTTTTAGAAAATATCATTTTTAAGTTGAATTTTTATACAATGCTACCACTTGATATTTAGAATGTCATTTTGTTTACAATACAAAATAAATTAGAGTAATACTTCTTTACCTATTAGCTTGTAAATATACATCGAATTAATTTATATAATACATGGAGCACACTTTGTTAGATCTTATTTTTATAGAAGGAAAAGAATTCGAAATTTGTAATAAGAAATTGATACTAAAATAGAGAAACAATTTAAACTGTATTCCCCACATTAAAACCCATCATATACAATTGGGCCCTATAAAAGATAGGATATAAAAAAGGTAGGTAAAACCCTAATATGAGAAATGAACTTATACATGGTTAGAAAATAATAATTTGGCATTATTTTTATTTTCTATGAAAGAGTATTTTGATATGAAAGAGTATTTTGGTTCTCCAACAAGATTTTGAGGTTATCATGAATTGATGTTGTTTAACAAGATTAAGGTAATAATTTGAATTTCATTGTTTCTTCATGTTGGCTAAGAAATACTATTGTTCTATAAAAGGGTATTGTTATGTGTAAAAAAGTGAAAAGGCTGTAAATCATTTTAAAAATATAAAATATATTTTAATATGTGTTCCTAATCTATGTAAAAGAATAATTTTGCGATATTTAAAATATAATAAAAGGATAAAAAGTACAATCAAACCACTCGTTATTATTAGAAGTTACTAGGTTTTATCAAGCTTCTCTAGAATTAGGTACTAACACGTGGTTGTTATTAAAAGTTAATACTTGTTTACCTATAGGCTTGTACATGTACATCCAATTAATTTATATAATACTGAGCACACTTTGTTAGTTCATATTTTTATAAAAAGTAAAAAAATTCGAAATTTGTAATAAGAATAGGATACTATAACAAAAAACAATTTAAACTATATCAGGCCCATTAAAATCACTGATACATAATTGGGCCCTACAAAATCGAGGATATGAAAAAGGTAGGTAAAACCCTAATATAAGCAACTAGTACATGGCTCTAAAATAATAAATTGGTGTTATTTGTATTTTCTATGAAAGAGTATTTTGGTTAACAACATTTGGTGGTTATCATGAATTGATGTTGTTTACCAAGGTTAAGGTAATAATTTGAATTTCTTCAATTTCCTTTCTTATGCGTTTTTTTCACAAATTATATATAAATATTAAAACACTAGAATAAGTATCCTATTTTTCTTGTACATATGTATGTAGGTTGATATGAAATGTCACTTGTATTTGTTTTTACATGACCTCCATTTCAAGAATTATCCTTTTCAACATTATATGCCAAGGTAAGAAAAACAAATTCAATTATATTTATATTATATTTTTTGTTCCTCATAAATAATATGCATGATACATTAAAAAAAACAAAAAATTATAGATAGGAAGCCCACATATTATTTATATTTATGTTCATATTTGTTTAATTATCTTATTAAATTTATTTTATATTTATGTGTGACCTTACTTAGGAGACATTTGGACATGAATTATTTTTTTCTTGTTATTTGCAACAAGTTCCACAAAAAATGATAAAAATTCTTAAGTTCGTTATCTTTGTCCTCTTTATCAATGCTCGAAGTCCCTTCTCTTGTAAGCTTTCTTTGTAATTTTTTAACTTTTCTTATGCAAACATTTAACATAAATGCAAAAGTATATAGTATAAGTGGGTCTATTGTGAGGTAGTGATTTTTATTTTTTAGTGTATACATGACAACCCACTCGAAAGTACAATGTATTAACCTAATAACACACGAAGTTTACTTATATTCCGAGTTTCTCCAAAACCCCCAAAAAAATAAGCATAACATTTCTTATATAAATGCATAAAAAGAAAATATATAATAATGAGTATATACCTCCAGAAAAGCTCCAAGCTCCAAAACCTTAAAGTTCCAAAGCTCATTTTAAGCTCCAAAAATTCTACTTAAGTATATCTTACTAGGTAGAAGCTCAATTTGAAGCTCCAAAGTTTGAATTTGAATGGGGGCTTAAATTAAGGTTTATGAGAAAGGAGAGAAAAAGATGAGACATGACTGAGATTTTTAAGATATGAGAGAAAGAGGGGAGAGATGAGAGAGATATGAGTGATGAAAGAGAGATGAAAGGTGAGAAAGACGAGAAAGAGACGGTGAGAAAGATGAGGCTAGCAGAGAGAAAGAAGGGAAATAGGTGAGAGATATTTTGGAAAAGGGGGAATAAAAAGGGGAAATAATTTGTTAAAATTAAAGGGGGAAAGTGTACTGAAACTGAGGGTAAAAAGGATAAGTCATTTTTTATTTTTTTAAAAGTAGCCATTAAAAGGGTTAAAAAAATCAGTCTATGTCAAAGTTCGAAGCATATATTTGGCCTTTTTCATTTTTGATCATAGAAAACGGCTAGTATGGGAAATCGATATCTGCATTTCTATTCAACATCGCTTATTTATAAACGGATGTTAAACAGACTTTTAATATCGGGTGCATTACATGCCGATGTTTAAGCATCGATGTTGTATCTACTATTTTTAGTAGTGAGTAGTTTGAGGTTCCTTCATCTCGGTAGCATCAAGTTTACTATCAACAATTTCCTTGATAACATATTTTGTACATATTCTAATATATCATCCCAATTCTTATTCCTCATGATCAAGGCTTGCTTCTTCTTAATTTTTAGCTTTCTATAATATGCTGCAAAGTGTCCAACTCCATCTTAATTATAAAACTTGATCTTTGACTTCGTAATTTTCCCAGACCTTGACTTCTTCCCATAATTTTTCTCTAATTCCTTTTATCAGAGTCTGAGGAACTATAGCCTTTTCTGAAAAACTCTTTTCTTTCTTGAAATCCTTATAGCCCAGATTTATAAAGCTTTTAACTAGGAGAGCAGCCATCTGTAGGATATTTTCATCATTATCATGATCCCTTTTAGTGTCTGAATAATTATTAGAGTTTGAGTCATCATCAGTATTTGATGACTCGGTATCAGACTTTGCAATCATGGCCTTTCGTTTCGAAATGGTTCTTTCTTACAGATTTCTCTCTTGGATTTTCTTTAAACGTGGGAGTAACATGTCTTGTCCTTCGCCCTTTTCACTTATTTTCCTGCTCGATCTTCAGTTCACGAGTTTTCAGCATTCTATTTATATCTCATCTAGAGATGTATCTTCAAGAACATAGTTATCCCTTATTGATATAACTTTCAAGTCCCACTTTTCAGGGAGTACAAGAAGAAACTTCAAGTTCGAATCTTTTGGATCATACTTTTTATCAACAAGTGATAAATCATTCAACAATTTCCGAAATATATCATAGATTTCAGTCAAAGACTCATCAACTTTTGAGTCAAAGTGATCATACTCGTGAGTGAGTATTGTCCTTCCATTCTTCTTGATAGCAGTTGTGCCTTGACACTTAACCTCTAAAGTGTCTCAAATTTCCTTGGCTTTTTTGCATCCAATCACCCCATTGGATATCATACTGTCTAGACTGTTATGCAAAAGATGTCCAAGTTTTATATTTTTCATAATAAATTAAAGATCCCCATGATAGTAATCCTTTTTATCCTTTACAACCATATTGTTTTCTTGATCAAGAATAACAACAACTAGTTTCATGGGCCTATGAGGTCCATCATACATCATGTTCAAGTATTTAGGATTTGTTGCCTCCAAACATATGGCCATCTTGACTTTCAAGAAAGGATATTCATTAATCTTCAAGATTAGAAATTTGATGGATTCATATATGTTCATATTATGGTTGATTTGGTTTGTTGCTAGTGGTGGTGGAAGATTTTCTTGAGTTTTTTTTTATCTTCCATTAATGATTATTATATCGAATTAGGTACTGAATAATGAAGAACAATTTTTATATTAATGGATAAAAGTTGATTAAGGCTCTCTCAGAGGATGTGCAACTATCCTTGAGAGCTTCTATTAGTTATATACTAATACATCAACTTCTTCTGACTTGAATTTTTTTGAAGTTTTGTCTTTGTTATCCATTTTTGAATATTCATGAAATAGCTCAATTTAGACCCATATGGGGTAGGTTGTGGGGTTGGACAAAAATTAGGTTTCTGGACTGGACTACACTTTGAATTTAGATTTTGGTCTCCTTTTTTATTATTTTTTTTAAAATTTACTACATATTTCTAGAGGATGAACCCATGTTCACAATAGGATTTGTCACTTGCAGGAGATGTACTTCCCAAAAGCAGCTCACGAAGAATTTCACGTTCTCCAAATAGTTGATAAACCTTAGGCTCTTTATATGATTTTAAAGATGTCTCAGCTCTTATAAAATTCTACCATAAAAATTGTAAATCATTTTAAAAATATAATATATATTTTTGATATGTTTTCATCATGCCTATAAAGGAATAATTTTTCAAAATTTAAAAACAATAAAAAGATAAAAAATAGAGAAATGAGTTCCTTAAGAAAAAGAACAAAAAAAGTACAATTAGTTCATAGCGTATGGTTAATATTAAAAGTTACTAGTTTGTGTGAACCTTCCTCTAAAATTTGTTATTAACAAGTGGTTATTAATTTATTCAAAATAATAAGTGGTTATTAATAAAAGTTATTGGGTTCTATGAACCTTCATCTAGATGATTGATGAAGGTTTAACCATAACCCAATTTTAATGGTAACCTAGTAACTCACCCACAATCATGAAGGTTTGTTCTCTAACTCATCATTTCTTTCTTTAATTCATTCTCTATTTATATTCTGTTTTGTTCTTATTGTGCATTTCATAGATTTAAAATTTTACCTAACACATTAAACTTTAATAATTGTATTAAAATTATATTGAACACATATATAAATATTTTACAAAAAAAAACAACTATACAACATAAAATAATATATAAACGCTAAAATGAATGCTTATAAACTTAAATCATATATTTATTTATATTTTACTTTATTTCAAAAACATTACATAAAATACAATGTATAAAATATAGAACATGAAAAATAGAGCATATAATAAATAGAAAAACGGAAGGAAGTACATAATTCAAAGAATTACAACACATATCAAAATATAGAAAATGTGAAAAAATATAAAATGTTTAAAAGTTATTTAAAGTATTAAAAAATATTGAAAATTCAAACTCCAAGAAATTTACCTTACACATTAAATTTCAATATTGATATGTAATATTAAACATACACTTAACATTTTTAATTTCATTACAAAATATAAATAAGTTGCAAAAAACACAATTAGAGAACAAAAAATAATATATAGAACTCAAAAATGATGTTAAACAAAATTAAATCATATATTTAAAGAAATTTAATTTATTAAAAATACAGAACATTATACAATTTATAAAAATATAGAACATAAAAATTAAAGCATATAACAATAGAGATAGAAAGAATTATAAAATATATAAGACAAACAAATTACATAAGAAGTAAAAATACTAAACCTCTAAAAATATACTGAATGCTTAAAAGTTTTTTAAGTGTTAGAAAATATTTGGCAAATGACAATTAATGGAAGAAATATCTATTTTTACTGCATTTAACATAGAACATGGGTTTGTAGATGGCAAGAAATATATTGGAGGTTGAGATCCAAAAATTGTAGACTTTGTCATGCATCAAGATAAGTCACCGGGTCCACATGGGTTGAAGCCGAAATTTTTCAAACTTATTGGAATATTGTTAGAAGATATGTTGTTCAATTTTGTGGGACTTTCTTTGATACACAACATGAGAACATGGGCCAAGGGAACTAAATCTTACGCTTATACATCTTATTTAGATATTCGACCAATCTCTCTTGATAATGTTCTGATGCGTATATTATCTAAGGTGCTGGAGAATAAGTTTAAATGATGTTTAAACTCGATAATGTTTAACAAACAAAGTGCTTTTAATGAAGGGATGCTATTAACTTATAATGAAATGATTGCATTTGAAGTCATAGGGAAAAAAGGATGTGGTTGGTTTAAAAATTTATATTTTTAAGGCATAAGATAGGTTGGAATAAAGATTTATTAAACAAATGTTGCATAAATTTGGTTTGCATTGAGCCTGGATTTCTAGGACTATGATATGTGTTCTGAAATTCTCGTATAGTTTTGTACACAGTAGTGGAATTTTTGTTGATGTGCATCCGCAACAGTGACTTCGACATGGAGATCCAATCTCTCCCTACTTGTATATTCTATGCGCGGAAGGTTTAAATCTATCATTAGAAAGTTAGAAGAAACATGTATGCTTCATGGAGTTAAGGTTTCTAGAGGAGCTCCAAGTATCTCCCATGTGTTATTTGGTGATGATTATTTTTTCTTTTTCAAGCAACGAGTGTAGACGCAAGGAATATGAAGTGTATTTTATAGAGGTGTGGGCGTTTGTCTGGACAAGTAGTCAATTATGTTAAGTCTACTGTGTTCTTTAGTCCTAATACTTGTGCTGATAATTGAAAACTTGTATGTCACATCCCGGGGGTTGAAGAACTTGAATTGATAAACCACGAAAATATCTTGAAATGTCAATATAGTGGTGGTCTGAGAGTTAGGAGTTTGAGGAACTTCCATACAATTATGCTTGCCAAGCAATATTGGAGAATCATTAGTGGAACATCTAACATATACTTTAACTTACTCCCCTTCGGTGGTGGGCTCCACAATTGTGCAAGATAGGTCAGCCTAGAGTTTTTCTAGTTCAATGTTTAACAATTGCTTATTTCCATTGGGTTTGGCCTCCGAATGCTTGCTTTCACCACCGGTGTCATTCTCTTCATAATCTTGATCTTTGTCAAGATTTTTAAGCATGATGATTCTTGTTGTCCCCTGGTCTTCTCTCATTTCCCCGACTCCCTTCTCAGTTGGGTACTACATCTTGAGATTGGGGATTGACCCAATAGCTTGGAAGGCCAAAAAGAATGGTTGTCCTAGGAGTGCGTTGTAGGGTATTTTAGAATCTTACGATGTAGAATTTTACTTATTTTACGATGTAGAATTTTACCTATATGACATTTTATTGGTACTAATATGTAAAGTAATCGTACATTCACAAGGTATATGCAGTCCGTCGAAGGCCTCAAGAGGTACCTCATGACATGGCTCGACCTGTAGTCCAGCTAGGTTCATTTTGCTATACGTCCGATAAAATAAGATATTAAATGAACTCCCTTCCTCTACTAACACTTTCCATATATTATTTCCCACGATGACATGGTGGATTATCAGCGGATCTCCATAAGGTTATATGACATCGTTGTAGTCCTCTTTATTGAAGGAGAGCGACATAGTCTATCTAGAAGGGTTGAACTGGTATAAATTATAAACTTGACGAGCGTACCTTTTCTTCAAATTTTCACTGTCAACTCAAAGGTTATTGCTTCCCGAATTTGTCTTCACCTCTCCCTGATATCTCATTTTGGGCTCTGTGTTCCTTGTCTCATTCGGCTCAACTCATCCCTCGGGTTTCTTAGAAATTCATTGAGTTCTTCAGCCTTGATCATTTTTTCAATCAGCTTCTTCAAGTAAAAACATTCATCACTATTTTGCTTATTATATTGTTGGTAGTAACAATACATATCGGAACTCTTCTTGTGGTTGGCCATCTTAATTTTAGCTGGTCTGAAGAAAACTGGGGTGCCTTT
The DNA here is from genome assembly GCF_009905375.1 of Apium graveolens. Taxonomy (NCBI): domain Eukaryota; kingdom Viridiplantae; phylum Streptophyta; class Magnoliopsida; order Apiales; family Apiaceae; genus Apium; species Apium graveolens. Next base: position 73,533 of record NW_027420594.1, on the reverse strand, counting down.
CATTTAGTGGAAAATTTTGGAAATCAGCGCATTAAGTGGTGTAAACGCAATCAATTATCTAACTCTTTGCCTTTCCAAGCCTCAATCCGTTTCCTTCTTATCATTAACCATTTGATTCATTTCGGGAGTATTCGTAGTGGCTTGACAGCCGGCTACGGTCACCTCTTCGGGGCTCCCTATATCCCTCCAGAATCTCCATCTTCCTTCAAATGTTCTTACACCTCATATATATACCATTCATGGACTTTGGGATTTAATCATAAATTGAGAATAAAAAGGGAAAAACATATAAATTTTATTGAAATTGGAAATTCATATAATGTCCTACATGCTTCACCATTAGGAGATTCAAATTGCATTACTAAAGTAAATGACTGAATTTAATAATCCTAAATAAATAAACAGGAAGCCTTTAGAGAGGTGTACTGGAAAAATTTCCGGAATCTGGAAGTGTACCAAGTGTTTTTAATAGGTTCGCATTCCAAAGTCTTTAGCTTATAGGTTCCCGGCCTTATGATTTCAACTACAAAGTAAGGGTCTCTCCAATTTGCCTGATGTTTTCCTTGCATAGCGGACATTGAAATTGCTACTTCCTTATCACTAGGTAATCGACAATGAAAGTGTGCTCCTTTACACACTAATCATAATACTGGGTTTCCTGAAGTTGGTATTTGAGGTTTCTATGGCGAGCTACTTCGCTTTCTTCTTCAAGAAGGTCTATATTGGCTCTTAAGCCAACTTCGTTGCTTTACAAATTAAATACTTTGGTGCGGTAAGTTGATAATCTAAAAAGCATTTCGATCGTGGATGGTCTTGGGGTTATCCGATAAGCCCACAAGACCCATCACAATTCTTCACCCAATAAATCTTTGGCTTCGCCCAACCTCTATTTGATTCCATTGAAAATAATCTTATTTGTTTCTTAATCACCCCATTGCCTTGAGGATGACCAAAGAGCTGAATTTTTGTTGGATCTCGAATTGGTGCAAGAAATTCATTTTATCATTCCTTTTAATTCCATTGATTAAATAAATAAAGCAATTAGTAAATTTTTTTAAAAGCTGTATCATTTTTCTCAAATGTATAACTTGTGTGTCAAAAATTTTGTATTGTATCTTATACCTCTAAAAATTTAATTTGATTTAATGTTGTTATAAAATAAATATTAATTTGTATATGACAATAAATATGTGCATTATAGTGAGAGGTTTTTTAGACTTGAATCTATTGTAGTAGTGCTTATATTATTGTTAGTTAGGGTTGTAGTAGTACTTATATTAGTGCTAGTTGAGGTTAGTGGGGATTTTATAAATAATATCACTAAAAAAATTAAAATTTTTGAGAAAATATCATTTTTAAGTTGAATTTTTATACAATGCTACCACTTGATATTTAGAATGTCATTTTGTTTACAATACAAAATAAATTAGAGTAATACTTCTTTACCTATTAGCTTGTAAATATACATCGAATTAATTTATATAATACATGGAGCACACTTTGTTAGATCTTATTTTTATAGAAGGAAAAGAATTCGAAATTTGTAATAAGAAATTGATACTAAAATAGAGAAACAATTTAAACTGTATTCCCCACATTAAAACCCATCATATACAATTAGGCCCTATAAAAGATAGGATATAAAAAAGGTAGGTAAAACCCTGATATGAGAAATGAACTTATACATTGTTAGAAAATAATAATTTGGCATTATTTTTATTTTCTATGAAAGAGTATTTTGATATGAAAGAGTATTTTGGTTCTCCCACAAGATTTTGAGGTTATCATGAATTGATGTTGTTTAACAAGATTAAGGTAATAATTTGAATTTCATTGTTTCTTCATGTTGGCTAAGAAATACTATTGTTCTATAAAAGGGTATTGTTATGTGTAAAAAAGTGAAAAGGCTGTAAATCATTTTAAAAATATAAAATATATTTTAATATGTGTTCCTAATCTATGTAAAAGAATAATTTTGCGATATTTAAAATATAATAAAAGGATAAAAAGTACAATCAAACCACTAGTTATTATTAGAAGTTACTAGGTTTTATCAAGCTTCCTCTAGAATTAGGTACTAACACGTGGTTGTTATTAAAAGTTAATACTTGTTTACCTATAGGCTTGTACATGTACATCCAATTAATTTATATAATACTGAGCACACTTTGTTAGATCATATTTTTATAAAAAGTAAAAAAATTCGAAATTTGTAATAAGAATAGGATACTATAACAAAAAATAATTTAAACTATATCAGGCCCATTAAAATCACTGATACATAATTGGGCCCTACAAAATAGAGGATATGAAAAAGGTAGGTAAAACCCTAATATAAGCAACTTGTACATGGCTCTAAAATAATAAATTGGTGTTATTTGTATTTTCTATGAAAGAGTATTTTGGTTAACAACATTTGGTGGTTATCATGAATTGATGTTGTTTACCAAGGTTAAGGTAATAATTTGAATTTCTTCAATTTCCTTTCTTATGCGTTTTTTTCACAAATTATATATAAATATTAAAACACTAGAATAAGTATCCTATTTTTCTTGTACATATGTATGTAGGTTGATATGAAATGTCACTTGTATTTGTTTTTACATGACCTCCATTTCAAGAATTATCCTTTTCAACATTATATGTCAAGGTAAGAAAAATAAATTCAATTATATTTATATTATATTTTTTGTTCCTCATAAATAATATGCATGATACATTAAAAAAACAAAAAAATATAGATAGGAAGCCCACATATTATTTATATTTATGTTCATATTTGTTTAATTATCTTATTAAATTTATTTTATATTTATGTGTGACCTTACTTAGGAGACATTTGGACATGAATTATTTTTAAGGTTTATGAGAAAGGAGAGAAAAAGATGAGACATGACTGAGATTTTTAAGATATGAGAGAAAGAGGGGAGAGATGAGAGAGATATGAGTGATGAAAGAGAGATGAAAGGTGAGAAAGACGAGAAAGAGACGGTGAGAAAGATGAGGCTAGCAGAGAGAAAGAGGGGAAATAGGTGAGAGATATTTTGGAAAAGGGGGAATAAAAAGGGGAAATAATTTGTTAAAATTAAAGGGGGAAAGTGTACTGAAACTGAGGGTAAAGAGGATAAGTCATTTTTTATTTATTTAAAAGTAGCCATTAAAAGGGTTAAAAAATCAGTCTATGTCAAAGTTCGAAGCATATATTTGGCCTTTTTCATTTTTGATCATAGAAAACGGCTAGTATGGGAAATCGATATCTGCATTTCTATTCAACATCGCTTATTTATAAACGGATGTTAAACAGACTTTTAATATCGGGTGCATTACATGCCGATGTTTAAGAATCGATGTTGTATCTACTATTTTTAGTAGTGAGTAGTTTGAGGTTCCTTCATCTCGGTAGCATCAAGTTTACTATCAACAATTTCCTTGATAACATATTTTGTACATATTCTAATATATCATCCCAATTCTTATTCCTCATGATCAAGGCTTGCTTCTTCTTAATTTTTAGCTTTCTATAATATGCTGCAAAGTGTCCAACTCCATCTTAATTATAAAACTTGATCTTTGACTTCGTAATTTTCCCAGACCTTGACTTCTTCCCATAATTTTTCTCTAATTCCTTTTATCAGAGTCTGAGGAACTATAGCCTTTTCTGAAAAACTCTTTTCTTTCTTGAAATCCTTATAGCCCAGATTTATAAAGCTTTTAACTAGGAGAGCAGCCATCTGTAGGATATTTTCATCATTATCATGATCCCTTTTAGTGTCTGAATAATTATTAGAGTTTGAGTCATCATCAGTATTTGATGACTCGGTATCAGACTTTGCAATTATGGCCTTTCGTTTCGAAATGGTTCTTTCTTACAGATTTCTCTCTTGGATTTTCTTTAAACGTGGGAGTAACATGTCTTGTCCTTCGCCCTTTTCACTTATTTTCCTGCTCGATCTTCAGTTCACGAGTTTTCAGCATTCTATATATATCTCATCTAGAGATGTATCTTCAAGAACATAGTTATCCCTTATTGATATAACTTTCAAGTCCCACTTTTCAGGGAGTACAAGAAGAAACTTCAAGTTCGAATCTTTTGGATCATACTTTTTATCAACAAGTGATAAATCATTCAACAATTTCCGAAATATATCATAGATTTCAGTCAAAGACTCATCAACTTTTGAGTCAAAGTGATCATACTCGTGAGTGAGTATTGTCCTTCCATTCTTCTTGATAGCAGTTGTGCCTTGACACTTAACCTCTAAAGTGTCTCAAATTTCCTTGGCTTTTTTGCATCCAATCACCCCATTGGATATCATACTGTCTAGACTGTTATGCAAAAGATGTCCAAGTTTTATATTTTTCATAATAGATTAAAGATTCCCATGATAGTAATCCTTTTTATCCTTTACAACCATATTGTTTTCTTGATCAAGAATAACAACAACTAGTTTCATGGGCCTATGAGGTCCATCATACATCATGTTCAAGTATTTAGGATTTGTTGCCTCCAAACATATGGCCATCTTGACTTTCAAGAAAGGATATTCATTAATCTTCAAGATTAGAAATTTGATGGATTCATATATGTTCATATTATGGTTGATTTGGTTTGTTGCTAGTGGTGGTGGGAGATTTTCTTGAGTTTTTTTTATCTTCCATTAATGATTATTATATCGAATTAGGTACTGAATAATGAAGAACAATTTTTATATTAATGGATAAAAGTTGATTAAGGCTCTCTCAGAGGATGTGCAACTATCCTTGAGAGCTTCTATTAGTTATATACTAATACATCAATTTCTTCTGACATGAATTTTTTTGAAGTTTTGTCTTTGTTATCCATTTTTGAATATTCATGAAATAGCTCAATTTAGACCCATATGGGGTAGGTTGTGGGGTTGGACAAAAATTAGGTTTCTGGACTGGACTACACTTTGAATTTAGATTTTGGTCTCCTTTTTTATTATTTTTTTTAAAATTTACTACATATTTCTAGAGGATGAACCCATGTTCACAATAGGATTTGTCACTTGCAGGAGATGTACTTCCCAAAAGCAGCTCACGAAGAATTTCAGGTTCTCCAAATAGTTGATAAACCTTAGGCTCTTTATATGATTTTAAAGATGTCTCAGCTCTTATAAAATTCTACCATAAAAATTGTAAATCATTTTAAAAATATAATATATATTTTTGATATGTTTTCATCATGCGTATAAAGGAATAATTTTTCAAAATTTAAAAACAATAAAAAGATAAAAAAATAGAGAAATGAGTTCCTTAAGAAAAAGAACAAAAAAAGTACAATTAGTTCATAGCCTATGGTTAATATTAAAAGTTACTAGTTTGTGTGAACCTTCCTCTAAAATTTGTTATTAACAAGTGGTTATTAATTTATTCAAAATAATAAGTAGTTATTAATAAAAGTTATTGGGTTCTATGAACCTTCATCTAGATGATTGATGAAGGTTTAACCATAACCCAATTTTAATGGTAACCTAGTAACTCACCCACAATCATGAAGGTTTGTTCTCTAACTCATCATTTCTTTCTTTAATTCATTCTCTATTTATATTCTGTTTTGTTCTTATTGTGCATTTCATAGATTTAAAATTTTACCTAACAAATTAAACTTTAATAATTGTATTAAAATTATATTGAACACATATATAAATATTTTATACAAAAAACAACTATACAACATAAAATAATATATAAACGCTAAAATGAATGCTTATAAACTTAAATCATATATTTATTTATATTTTACTTTATTTCAAAAACATTACATAAAATACAATGTATAAAATATAGAACATGAAAAATAGAGCATATAATAAATAGAAAAACGGAAGGAAGTACATAATTCAAAGAATTACAACACATATCAAAATATAGAAAATGTGAAAAAATATAAAATGTTTAAAAGTTATTTAAAGTATTAAAAAATATTGAAAATTCAAACTCCAAGAAATTTACCTTACACATTAAATTTCAATATTGATATGTAATATTAAACATACACTTAACATTTTTAATTTCATTACAAAATATAAATAAGTTGCAAAAAACACAATTAGAGAACAAAAAATAATATATAGATCTCAAAAATGATGTTAAACAAAATTAAATCATATATTTAAAGAAATTTAATTTATTAAAAATACAGAACATTATACAATTTATAAAAATATAGAACATAAAAATTAAAGCATATAACAATAGAGATAGAAAGAATTATAAAATATATAAGACAAACAAATTACATAAGAAGTAAAAATACTAAACCTCTAAAAATGCACTGAATGCTTAAAAGTTTTTTAAGTGTTAGAAAATATTTGGCAAATGACAATTAATGGAAGAAATATCTATTTTTACTGCATTTAACATAGAACATGGGTTTGTAGATGGCAAGAAATATATTGGAGGTTGAGATCCAAAAATTGTAGACTTTGTCATGCATCAAGATAAGTCACCGGGTCCACATGGGTTGAAGCCGAAATTTTTCAAACTTATTGGAATATTGTTAGAAGATATGTTGTTCAATTTTGTGGGACTTTCTTTGATACAGAACATGAGAACATGGGCCAAGGGAACTAAATCTTACGCTTATACATCTTATTTAGATATTCGACCAATCTCTCTTGATAATGTTCTGATGCGTATATTATCTAAGGTGCTGGAGAATAAGTTTAAATGATGTTTAAACTCGATAATGTTTAACAAACAAAGTGCTTTTAATGAAGGGATGCTATTAAATTATAATGAAATGATTGCATTTGAAGTCATAGGGAAAAAAGGACGTGGTTGGTTTAAAAATTTATATTTTTAAGGCATAAGATAGGTTGGAATAAAGATTTATTAAACAAATATTGCATAAATTTGGTTTGCATTGAGCCTGGATTTCTAGGACTATGATATGTGTTCTGAAATTCTCGTATAGTTTTGTACACAGTAGTGGAATTTTTGTTGATGTGCATCCGCAACGGTGACTTCGACATGGAGATCCAATCTCTCCCTACTTGTATATTCTATGCGCGGAAGGTTTAAATCTATCATTAGAAAGTTAGAAGAAACATGTATGCTTCATGGAGTTAAGGTTTCTAGAGGAGCTCCAAGTATCTCCCATGTGTTATTTGGTGATGATTATTTTTTCTTTTTCAAGCAACGAGTGTAGACGCAAGGAATATGAAGTGTATTTTATAGAGGTGTGGGCGTTTGTCTGGACAAGTAGTCAATTATGTTAAGTCTACTGTGTTCTTTAGTCCTAATACTTGTGCTGATAATTGAAAACTCGTATGTCACATCCCGGGGGTTGAAGAAATTGAATTGATAAACCACGAAAATATCTTGAAATGTCAATATAGTGGTGGTCTGAGAGTTAGGAGTTTGAGGAACTTCCATACAATTATGCTTGCCAAGCAATATTGGAGAATCATTAGTGGAACATCTAACATATACTTTAACTTACTCCCCTTCGGTGGTGGGCTCCACAATTGTGCAAGATAGGTCAGCCTAGAGTTTTTCTAGTTCAATGTTTAACAATTGCTTATTTCCATTGGGTTTGGCCTCCGAATGCTTGCTTTCACCACCGGTGTCATTCTCTTCATAATCTTGATCTTTGTCGAGATTTTTAAGCATGATGATTCTTGTTGTCCCCTGGTCTTCTCTCATTTCCCCGACTCCCTTCTCAGTTGGGTACTACATCTTGAGATTGGGGATTGACCCAATAGCTTGGAAGGCCAAAAAGAATGGTTGTCCTAGGAGTGCGTTGTAGGGTATTTTAGAATCTTACGATGTAGAATTTTACTTATTTTACGATGTAGAATTTTACCTATATGACATTTTATTGGTACTAATATGTAAAGTAATCGTACATTCACAAGGTATATGCAGTCCGTCGAAGGCCTCAAGAGGTACCTCATGACATGGCTCGACCTGTAGTCCAGCTAGGTTCATTTTGCTATACGTCCGATAAAATAAGATATTAACTGAACTCCCTTCCTCTACTAACACTTTCCATATATTATTTCCCTGATGACATGGTGGATTATCAGCGGATCTCCATAAGGTTATATGACATCCTTGTAGTCCTCTTTATTGAAGGAGAGCGACATAGTCTATCTAGAAGGGTTGAACTGGTATAAATTATAAACTTGACGAGCGTACCTTTTCTTCAAATTTTCACTGTCAACTCAAAGGTTATTGCTTCCCGAATTTGTCTTCACCTCTCCCTGATATCTCATTTTGGGCTCTGTGTTCCTTGTCTCATTCAGCTCAACTCATCCCTCGGGTCTCTTAGAAATTCATTGAGTTCTTCAGCCTTGATCATTTTTTCAATCAGCTTCTTCAAGTAAAAACATTCATCACTATTTTGCTCATTATATTGTTGGTAGTAACAATACATATCAGGAACTCTTCTTGTGGTTGGCCATCTTAATTTTAGCTGGTCGGAAGAAAACTGGGGTGCCTTTCATTTAGTGGAAAATTTTGGAAATCAGCGCATTAAGTGGTGTAAACGCAATCAATTATCTAACTCTTTGCCTTTCCAAGCCTCAATCCATTTCCTTCTTATCATTAACCATTTGATTCATTTCGGGAGTATTCGTAGTGGCTTGACAGCCGGCTACGGTCACCTCTTCGGGGCTCCCTATATCCCTCCAGAATCTCCATCTTCCTTCAAATGTTCTTATACCTCATATATATACCATTCATGGACTTTGGGATATAATCATAAATTGAGAATAAAAAGGGAAAAACATATAAATTTTATTGAAATTGGAAATTCATATAATGTCTTACATGCTTCACCATTAGGAGATTCAAATTGCATTACTAAAGTAAATGACTGAATTTAATAATCCTAAATAAATAAACAGGAAGGCTTTAGAGAGGTGTACTGGAAAAATTTCCGGAATCTGGAAGTGTACCAAGTGTTTTTAATAGGTTCGCATTCCAAAGTCTTTAGCTTATAGGTTCCCGGCCTTATGATTTCAACTACAAAGTAAGGGTCTCTCCAATTTGCCTGATGTTTTCCTTGCATAGCGGACATTGAAATTGCTACTTCCTTATCACTAGGTAATCGACAATGAAAGTGTGCTCCTTTACACACTAATCATAATACTGGGTTTCCTGAAGTTGGTATTTGAGGTTTCTATGGCGAGCTACTTCGCTTTCTTCTTCAAGAAGGTCTATATTGGCTCTTAAGCCAACTTCGTTGCTTTACAAATTAAATACTTTGGTGCGGTAAGTTGAAAATCTAAAAAGCATTTCGATCGTGGATGGTCTTGGGGTTATCCGATAAGCCCACAAGACCCATCACAATTCTTCACCCAATAAATCTTTGGCTTCGCCCAACCTCTCTTTGATTCCATCGAAAATAATCTTATTTGTTTCTTAATCACCCCATTGCCTTGAGGATGACCAAAGAGCTGAATTTTTGTTGGATCTCGAATTGGTGCAAGAAATTCATTTTATCATTCCTTTTAATTCCATTGATTAAATAAATAAAGCAATTAGTAATTTTTTTTAAAAGCTGTATCATTTTTCTCAAATGTATAACTTGTGTGTCAAAAATTTTGTATTGTATCTTATACCTCTAAAAATTTAATTTGATTTAATGTTGTTATAAAATAAATATTAATTTGTATATGACAATAAATATGTGCATTATAGTGAGACGGTTTTTTAGACTTGAATCTATTGTAGTAGTGCTTATATTATTGTTAGTTAGGGTTGTAGTAGTACTTATATTAGTGCTAGTTGAGGTTAGTGGGGATTTTATAAATAATATCACTAAAAAATTAAAATTTTTGAGAAAATATCATTTTTAAGTTGAATTTTTATACAATGCTACCACTTGATATTTAGAATGTCATTTTGTTTACAATACAAAATAAATTAGAGTAATACTTCTTTACCTATTAGCTTGTAAATATACATCGAATTAATTTATATAATACATGGAGCACACTTTGTTAGATCTTATTTTTATAGAAGGAAAAGAATTCGAAATTTGTAATAAGAAATTGATACTAAAATAGAGAAACAATTTAAACTGTATTCCCCACATTAAAACCCATCATATACAATTGGGCCCTATAAAAGATAGGATATAAAAAAGGTAGGTAAAACCCTGATATGAGAAATGAACTTATACATGGTTAGAAAATAATAATTTGGCATTATTTTTATTTTCTATGAAAGAGTATTTTGATATGAAAGAGTATTTTGGTTCTCCAACAAGATTTTGAGGTTATCATGAATTGATGTTGTTTAACAAGATTAAGGTAATAATTTGAATTTCATTGTTTCTTCATGTTGGCTAAGAAATACTATTGTTCTATAAAAGGGTATTGTTATGTGTAAAAAAGTGAAAAGGCTGTAAATCATTTTAAAAATATAAAATATATTTTAATATGTGTTCCTAATCTATGTAAAAGAATAATTTTGCGATATTTAAAATATAATAAAAGGATAAAAAGTACAATCAAACCACTCGTTATTATTAGAAGTTACTAGGTTTTATCAAGCTTCCTCTAGAATTAGGTACTAACACGTGGTTGTTATTAAAAGTTAATACTTGTTTACCTATAGGCTTGTACATGTACATCCAATTAATTTATATAATACCGAGCACACTTTGTTAGATCATATTTTTATAACAAGTAAAAAAATTCGAAATTTGTAATAAAAATAGGATACTATAACAAAAAACAATTTAAACTATATCAGGCCCATTAAAATCAGTGATACATAATTGGGCCCTACAAAATAGAGGATATGAAAAAGGTAGGTAAAACCCTAATATAAGCAACTAGTACATGGCTCTAAAATAATAAATTGGGGTTATTTGTATTTTCTATGAAAGAGTATTTTGGTTAACAACATTTGGTGGGTATCATGAATTGATGTTGTTTACCAAGGTTAAGGTAATAATTTGAATTTCTTCATTTTCCTTTCTTATGCATTTTTTCCACAAATTATATATAAATATTAAAACACTACAATAAGTATCCTATTTTTCTTGTACATATGTATATAGGTTGACATGAAATGTTACTTGTATTTATTTTTACATGACCTCCATTTCAAGAATTATCCTTTTCAACATTATATGTCAAGGTAAGAAAAACAAATTTAGTTATATTTATATTATATTTTTGGTTCCTCATAAATAATATGCATGATACATTAAAAAACAAAAAATTATAGATAGGAAGCCCACATATTATTTATATTTATGTTCATATTTGTTTAATTATCTTATTAAATTTATTTTATATTTGTGTGTGACCTTACTTAGGAGACATTTGGACATGAATTATTTTTTTCTTGTTATTTGCAACAAGTTCCACAAAAAATGATGAAAATTCTTAAGTTCATTATCTTTGTCCTCTTTATCAATGCTCCAAGTCCCTTCTCTTTCTCCTCTTCATCAATCTAGGCGTGTAAGCTTTCTTTGTAATTTTTTAACTTTTCTTATGCAAACATTTAACATAAATGCAGTTGTGCCTTGACACTTAACCTCTAGAGTGTCTCAAATTTCCTTGGCTTTTTTGCATCCAATCACCCTATTGGATATCATACTGTCTAGACTGTTATGCAAAAGATGTCCAAGTTTTATATTTTTGATAATAGATTAAAGATCCCCACGATAGTAATCCTTTTTATCCTTTTCAACCATATTTTTTTCTTCATCAAGAATAACAACAACTAGTTTCATGGGCCTATGAGGACCATCATACATCATGTTCAAGTATTCAGGATGTGTTACCTCCAAACATATGGCCATCTTGACTTTCGAGAAAGGATATTCATTAATCTTCAAGATTAGAAATTTGATGGATTCATATATGTTCATATTATGGTTGATTTGGTTTGTTGCTATTGGTGGTGGAAGATTTTCTTGAGTTTCTTTATCTTCCATTAATGATTATTTTATCGAATTAGGTACTCAATAATGAAGAACAATTTTTATATTAATGGATAAAAGTTGATTAAGGCTCTCTCAGAGGATGTGCAACTATCCTTGAGAGCTTCTATTAGTTATATACTAATACATCAATTTCTTGAGACATGAATTTTTTTGAAGTTTTGTCTTTGTTATCCATTTTTGAATATTCGCTAAATAGCTCAATTTAGACCCATACGGGGTAGGTTTTGGGGTTGGACAAAAATTGAGTTAGGTTTCTGGACTGGACTACACTTTGAATTTAGATTTTGGTCTCCTTTTTATTATATTTTTTTAAAATTTACAACATATTTCTAGAGCATAGGTACCTTAAGAGTTTGGAGATCTTATTATTTGTTTGTATTTTTTTAACATATTGAAATGATTAAAGAATTATTTATTCCAATCAATCATTTGGATTAAAATAATTCAAAGGACTATAAAAAATGGTGAGTACCATATATAAGTAATATAAATGATATTTAAATAATTTTAATATATTTTTGTGAGCATTAATTATTTGTTGAAAATATATTCTCATTATAAAATAAAGTTACAAACTTATAATTCTTTCCATAAATGATTACTTTGTATAATTATTAAAATATTTTTTCAAAAAAATTATATTGTCTAACTCTAATATAACTGGTAGATTCAAATTATAACTAAAAATTACAAAGTTGGTATAAAATTTAACTTGTCATTTTCTACCATTTGTTAGTTAGAAAAAAAAAGCTTAGTGGGCCACATAATAGTCATTTCTTACCAAACTCAATAAAATTATGATGAACTACTTAAAACCTTAGACCAAGCTTAGACCAAGCTTAGTAATGTAACTCCTTAGTTTTGATGATCACAACACAACAAGCCATCATGTTGTTATGTAAGATTGTTTGCACGATATATGAGCTTAATGACATTGCTGTTTAAGCATCATGACAGCAAGCTCTCATAAGACAGTAATTTATTTTAGCAAGCTATGATCACGTTATTCAAAATAATAGCAAGCCAAGATGGACAGTCCAGATTCAACAAGGAAACAAATTTTCAAGGAGAAATTTTAGGAATTTCTTTTAATAAATTGTAAGGAGTCTCTATTATATTATATGTGGTTTATATATATTAGAGCTCAGTTATAAAATGTTTTCTAACTTTAAAATAGTTCCTAATTTGTAGGAGTTTGTTTCCTTTTCAAACTCTATCTCCTACAAATCTGATTGGAAAATGTTTTATACTCATACAAAATAAAGACTTTTTCTGATCGTTTTTCTTTCTTTCTCTCTTCTATCAAACGTATACATGAACGTTGGAAATCATCCCAACTAATTTAAATGTTAAGATTGGATTCTAACCATTTTAAGTTGTTGAGGTTGTTTTGAACGTTAGTGTATATTTCTATATGAGTTTTCTTACAGTTTTTATGACTGACGTATTACACCAAGAACACTCACAACTCACTGATCTTTATTGGTTCTAAAATACTCTCAAGCTCTTAATTATATACACCTGTTTTATCTTAGAGAGTCTATAGTTTGAGTTATAATTACTTTATCATTCGATTTATATTGTTCAATTTATATTGATTAGTTGCTGGATAGTTGCCTAAGGGAAACAAGGGTTTGGTGAACTAGTGCTAGAGAAGTTTGTACTGCGGGGTAGTATAGTACTTAGAGGGCAGGTTCAAAAATATGGTTTCACCAAGCCATTATCAGCAGTTGGGATAAAGAGAGATACATTATTATATCTTGTACTTGTAAACTTATTGTGATTCAATAATATATTCTCTTACCAAGTTGGTAAGGGACCCGAACGTAGACCATAGGGGATTAAGGGTCGAACCTGGCTAAAATTCTTGTGTGTTCTTATTACTTTTCTGCATTTAGTCATCTTAGCTTACCATCATTTTCCGATTATTGAGCTGTTTATAAAATCTCAGTAAGCGATTATCGGGTAAAATTTAAAACTAATCTTAGTTTACCATAATCTACATGGACAGTGAAGAATCTCAAAGATAAGGAAGACCTCTCATGAACATATCTCAAAGCATTCATTTCCAAAATCTACACGGACAGTGAAGAATCACCCTCCAGAACAGGTTATTGGTAATATTACTTATGGACTCAAGACAAGGAAAGGCAACACAATTTTTTGTGCTTATGCTGCATTTCTAGCTCAAGAGGAACCTAAGAATGTTAAAGAAGCACTCGAAGATGAAAATTGGATCTTGGCTATGAAAGAAGAACTCAATCAATTCGAACAATGTGATGTTTGGGAACTTGTCAAGCCACTAAAGAATACTTCAGTAATTGGTATAAAATGGATTTTCAAGAATAAAGAGGATGAATTTGGTACTGTTACTCGAAATAAAGCAAGGCTTATGACACAAGGGTACAATCAACAAGAAGGCATTGACTTTGATCAAACTTATGCTCCAGTAGCTAGATTGGAATCAATTAGGATGCTTCTTGCTTATGCATGCTACAAGAAGATCAAGCTACATCAAATGGATGTCAAAAGTGCTTTTCTTATTGGATTTATGGAAGAAGAAGTTTATGTCAAGCAACCCCCTGGTTTTGAACATGAACAACATCTAGACTATGTTTGCAAGCTCAAGAAGGCATTATATGGCTTAATGTAAGCATCAAGGGCTTGGTACAAGAGGCTTAGTAAGTTTTGGCCAAAAATGACTTCATTCGAGGTAAAATCGATCCTACTCTATTTACTAGGCAAAATGGTAATGATATTTTGATTGTCGGGATATATGTAGATGATATAATTTTTGGATCCACTAATGATTCTATGTGTCAGTGGTTTTCTAAGTGTATGAGCAGTGAATTTGACATGAGCATGATGGGTGAGCTGAACTATTTTTGGGACTCCTAAATCAAGCAATCTAAGGATGGCATCTATGTTCATCAGTCAAAGTATGTGAAGAACTTGCTGACTAGATTTGGATTTGAGCATGTCAAGTCAAAATCTACACCAATGAATCAAAACAGCAGGGCTGACTTCAGAAAGGTAAGGCAGTTGATATCAAAAAATATAGAGGCATGATTGGTAGTCTTTTATATTTTACTGCTTCCCGGCCGGATATTATGTATAGTATTTGTGTATGTGCTCGTTTTCAAGCTAAACCTAAGGAATCACACTTAAATGTAGTTAAATGAATATTTCGATATTTAAGTAGGACTATTAATCTTGGGTTATTTTATCCTATTACAAGAACATTTGATGTTGTGGGGTATAGTGGTACAGATTATGCAGGATGTCAAACTCGTAGAAAGAGCACAAGTGGTGTTTGTACATACTTAGGACAAACTCTTCTATCTTGGCAAAGTAAGAAACAAACTTCAGTTGCATTATCCACAGCAGAAGATGAGTATTTGGTAGGGGTAGTTGTTGCTCTCAAATTTTGTGGATGCTTCACACTCTACGAGATTTTGGAATCAAGTGTGGCAAAGTTCCAATCTATTATGACAATACTAGCACCATCAACATATCAAAGAATCCTGTGAATTACTCAAGAACAAAGCATATTGATTTTTATCACCATTTCTTAAGAGATAATGCTGCCAAAGGTAAGATTAAATTAGTTTTTATGCCTACTGAATATCAATTGGCAGATATCTTTACAAAACCCCTTGGTGAAGCAAGATTTTCTACCATTCGAAGAGAACTTGTCATGTACAGTGTATAATGGCAAGCTATCTTTAGAAATTTGGTAATGTTAACTTACTATTAATTTTCATATTAGCTTAGTATGATTGTTTATTAAATGTCATAATTTGTGTTTGATTTGATTTATTAATTTTGACATGCCATTATCTGTTTATTGGTGCTCACTTGTTTGTGTATTTTGATGCTTTCTTTTCTCCAAAAGAGGATGCTCTCAACACTTCTGATCAACCCTCAACCTAGATCTTTTTGATGCTTTAAGGTGACGAAATTTAGGAGATTTATGTTTATTTAAGGTTTATTTAAGACTTGTTTCATCTGTTGGTTTATGGTTAATCTGGTGTGGTTTGCTACTTGGTTTATGAACTTGGTTTATGATAGTTATTTTTGCTTAATACTTGATTTGCTTTGGTTATGTTAAAAATTGGTGAGGTAATGATATGCTGCTATGTTGGTTGTATTGGATATGCATTTGTTGTTATTTATAGTTTAATTATTTGTAGTAGTGTGTTATAAAGTATTTCTTAATTTTGAGATATGCATAGATTTAGGGGGAATTTTATAATTCTCCTAAATGTGTGTAATCATCAAAAAGGGGGAGATTGTAACTCCTTAGTTTTGATGATCACAACACAGCAAGCCATTATGTTGTTATTTAAGACTGTTTGTAGGATATATCATCTTAATGACATTGTTGTTTAAGGATCATGACAGCAAGCTGTCATAAGACAGTAATCTATTTCGGCAAGCTATGATCACATTATTCAGAACAATAGCAAGCCAAGATGGACAGTCTAGACTCAGCAAGGAAATATATTTTCAAGGAGATATTTCAGGAATTTCTTTTAACGAATTATAAGGACTTCTCTATTATATTATACATGGTTTATATATATTAGAGCTTGTGCTATAAAAAAATTTCTAACTTTAAAACAGTTCCTAATTTGTAGGAGTTTGTTTTCTTTTCAAACTGTATCTCCTAGAAATCTGATAAGAAACGTTTTATACTCATACAAAATAGAAGAGACTTTTTCTGATCATTTTTCTTTCTTTATCTCTTATATTAAACGTATATATGAATGTTGGAAATCATCCCAACTAACTTAAATGTTAGAATTGGATTCTAACTGTTGTAAGTTGCTGAGATTGTCTTAAACGTTAGTGTATATTTATATATGAGTTTTCTTGCAGTTTTTATGACTGATGTATTGCAGCAAGAACACTCACAACTCACTGATCTTTATTGGTTCTAAAATACTCTCCAGCTTTTAATTATATACACGTGTTTTATCTTAGAGAGTCTATAGTTTAAGTTGTGATTACTTTATCATTCCATTTGTATTGTTCAATTTATATTGATTAGTTGCTGGATAGTTGGCTAAGAGAAATAAGGGTTTGGTGAACTAGTGCTATGGCTAATTAGTACTTAGTGGGCAGGTTTAGAAACAGGGTTTTAGCAAGCCATTATAAGCTGGGATAAAGGGAGATATATTATTGTATATTATCTTACTAAGTTTTAACTTACTGTTATTCAATAATATATTGTCTTACCAAGTTGGTAAGGGACCAGGTGGTAGATCATAGGGGATTACGGGTCGAACGCGGCTAAAATTCTTGTCAGTTCTTATTACTTTTCTGCATACTATTTTCTGCACTGCATTTAGTCATCTTAGCTTACCATCATTCTCAGATTATTGAAGTGTTTATAAAATCTCAGTAAGGATTATCCGGTAAAATTTAAAACTAATCTTAGTTAGCCATAATCACCGTCCCATAACACATATTTTTTTTACTTTTTTATCTAAAATTCATAATTTTACATATCTTTTTAAAATATATTTTTTTGAATTAAAGTTTAATATTTATAATTTTATTCAAAAAAGAAATTCGAGAACTAATATATGAACCTATCCTCCTTATTCATCTTAAAATTATAATGGAATTATATTTTGGTACATATTAGACAAAATAATGTCTTTGTGTACTGGTCAACCTTTTTGTGAATGCTAGCAAAAAAATACAAAGTGGGCTGACTTTGCCCCTTTGCATTTCCTACTTTGTGGAAAGACCCAAAATTTATTAGAAAACTTGTCTATTGAAAATTTTGAGTTCAAAAAATATAAGCATGGTTTTCAATAATAAATTTTTATTACAGTTGAAAATATTAAAAATATTCATTATAATTACGTCAAAGTACATATGGTCAAGTCAGACCATTATAATTTCAAAATAAAATTGATTAATAATTAAATAAAAATCAACAGTAATATTATCATTCATTTTAATTCTTATGTTTAAATAAACAAAACAATTAGTAAATATTTTTATAAACCGTATCATTTTTCTCATACGTATAAATTTTTGTCAAATTTTTTTTTCCTATCTTATACTTGTAGAAATTTAATTTGATTAAATGTGGTTATGTAAATATTATTTTGTGCATGACAAATAATTTATTATTGTTAGTTAGGGTTGGATTAGTACATATATTATTGTTAATTAAGGTCAATAGGTGGTTTATATATAATCTCACTATATAAAATATAGAATTTTTGAAAAAATGTCATTTTGAAGTTATGTTTTTTATACACTGCTTACCACTTGATTTTTAGAATGTCATTTTATTTACAATACAAAATAAATTAGAGTAATACTTCTTTAGGCTTCTACATCCACATCCAATTAATTTACATAATACATGGAGCAAAGTATATTGAATCAAAAATTTGAACTATATTGGGCCCATTGAAACCCATGATATACAACTCGGCCTGCAAAATGGAGTTTACAAAAAAGGTAGGTAAAACCCTAATACATGCACAAGTGGGCGCAGCCTTACAAACAAAATAAACTTGTACATGGCTATAAAATAGTATTTTGGTGTTATTTGTATTTTCTATAAAAAAGTGTTTTGGTATTCTAAGGTTAAACACATCTCCAAATGAATTGGTGGAGGATTAAGTAGATAAGATTTGGAGGTTTTCATGAATTGATGTTGTTTAACAAGGTTAAGGTAATAATTTGTATTTCCCTGTTTCTTCATTTTTATTTCTTATATGTTTTTTGAACAAACTTTTGTTAAAACTTAAAACCGTATAATAAGTATCCCATTTTTCTTCTATATATGTATATAGATTGACATGGAATACCACTTGTATTTGTTTTTACATGACCTCCATAACAAGAATTATCCCTTTCAGAATTAAATGTCAATGTTAAGAAAAAGAATTGAGTTACATTTATAATAACTTTTTTCAATCAATCAATCAATCGTCCCTAATAATACCACCTAGGGCAGTGTCTGGGGAGGGTGTATCATATGCAGCCTTACCCTCATTCCAAAGAATGAAGAGGTTGTTTCCTTAAAAGACCAACGACTTGTGTGTATGCACAAATATGTGTGTCCTAGGTAAGCAATGATCCATAAACATAAGTACGGAAAGCGAGGCAACGATAAACAATGATATAATATCTCAGCCCATGTCCTTCTTCACATGGGACTTACCGTAAAAAGCTTCGTTCATTGGTTCATTGTTGTAAGCCTCTTCTATTTCTCCTACTGCACTCCTTTTGATGCCTCAAACGCCATATTTCCCTTGGAGATCACTCTCCAAACTAAATATTTGAAGTACAACAAACCTGTCAAAAAAACTAAAACAGCACACAATCCATCTACCATATCATGTAATTAGTCATATGGCATTAAAAAATGACACTGTAACACCTACACGAGCAACTAAGACTATTAATAACTATGAGAATAAACTACCAAACTTATGAAGTATAAGTACTAGCCAAATAAAATTATTACCAACTACCAAAAAGTGCACTAAATTACAAACTACACATGCAAACTATGAAAGTCCAAACTAATCTGCCACCCTTATCTTCCTGCGCCAAGATCTCCTATCTGAGGTCATGTCAGCATTGAGGTTTAGGGCCCTTAAGTCCAGCGTGAGTAGATCATCCCAAGTCCTCCTTGGCCTCCCTCTCCTTCTTGATCCTGATACCACTAAATCCTCCATCCTGTGCACTGGAGTAGCTATCCTTCTTCGCCTAATATGCCCAAACCAACGCAATCGACCTTCCCTCACTTTTTCTGCAATAGGCGCAACTCGTAATTTATTCCTGAAAAAACCATTTGACAATCTATCCAACATGGTACGTCCATAAATCCACTTTAACATTCTCATTTCCGCCACCTCTAACCTACACTCTTGAGCCTTTTTCAATGCCCAGTACTCCGACCCGTATAACAAGGCCGGTCTGATCGCTACCCTATAAAGTTTTCCTTTTACTCTGAAAGGAACCCTCCTATCACACAATATTCCTGTAGCAGCCCTCCATTTTAGCCATCCTGATTTGATATGATGTGTAACATCCGCATCTATCCCCCCTTCCTTATGCAAAACGGAACCCAGATACCTGAAATTATCTTTGGGGAGCAATACTTGATCGGCCATCAGAACATCCACCCCCTCACCATTCGGTAGATTACTAAAGTTACACCACGAATATTCCGTCTTAGACCGACTAACCCGCAATCCATTAGACTCCAATATATAACTCCATCGCTCTAATGTTACATTAACTGCAACCCTTGTCTCCTTAATTTTTACTATATCATCCGCGAATAGCATACACCAAGGTACACTATCCTGAATACCCCTAGTTAGAATATCCATTATAACTGCGAAAAGAAATGGGCTTAGCGAGGATCCTTGGTGAAGTCCTATTCCTACCGGAAAGTAATGAGCAACCCCAACCGGTGTTCGAACACACGTCTTTACCTGAAAATACATTTCTTGTATCACCCTCAAATATATCCATGGCACCCCTTTAGCCACCAAACTTTCCCAAATAACCATTTATCCATTCATTTCCGGCCATCTCTAATCTTATCTACCCCTTCTACTCTTTAACATACACAATTTCTGAATTTCTTTCTGTGTTATTATTTCATTTATGAAAAATAAATGCGAGAGAAGAGATATGATCTTTTTTATTAAATAATACAAACGTCCTTCCTTTATCCAAGAAAACTGTGGTTTATTCATCCAAAGCAATATACAAACATGTTCCCATCCTGGTTTACTCGTAATTACTTTGTTGTTTTTCTCCCCCAGTTCTCCGGGTTTGGCAAACAACTCCTTACTTGATCCGCCACCAAACAAACACAACCACATATAAATATACTTCAACTGGTGTACAAATTGCCTCTGAATGGACTAGATTCTCCGATAGTACCAAAATAAAAGGGCCAATATTAAAAGAAATACAGGGAGATGAAAGCCTTGTCATCAGGTTTGATAATTAGGGTATCTATAGGAGTTGTCATTAGATATATTTCCTTGTTATTTATTTATTTATAGTTTATTTGCATTTTATAGTTTCTTGTTATATAGTGTGTGTTTTTCATTTATAAGTTGTATGTTTTCGTGCAATAGAGTTATCTTTAATTGATGGATTTGGTAAGAAGTAGGGGTGGTGGTGGTGATAGTGGTAGTAATTTAGGGAGAAGAGTTTCTCGGGAGGGGCAAAGGTCAACTAATGTCTATTTTCGAGTCGGTACGCTGAATGTAGGTTCTCTGACCGGGAAATTTTTAGAACTTGTGGATATGTTAAAGAAAAAAGGTAGATGTGATTTGCATTCAGGAAACTAAGTGGAAGGGTAGTAGTAGTACTAAGGAAGCTAACGGGTTTAAATTGTGGTATTCAGGGGTTGGTAATACAAGGAATGGGGTGGGTATTTTGATAAGTTCTCTCTTGAAGGAGAATATAGTAGAAGTGAGTAGAGTCAGTGATAGGATTATGAAGATTAAACTCGTAGTTAATGAAGAGATCATTAATTTTGTAAGTGTGTATGCACCCCATGTTGGTTTGAGTGAGTTAGCGAGAAAGATTTTTTGGGATTGTTTGGATGAAATAGTTAGGTTGATACTTAAGGACCAGAATTTATATATAGGAGGTGATTTTAATGGTCATATTGGCGAACAATCAGATGGTTATGTAGGCATTCCTGGGGGTTTTAGTTTTGGGTTGAGGAACAAGAGTGGGTGGGATCTTTTGGAGTTTGCTTTGGCACATGAATTAATGATTGTTAATTCTTGTTTTAAAAAAAGGGATGATCATCTGATTACTTTTAGGAGTGGAGGTTGTAACTCATAAATCAATTATCTTCTTATGAGAAAAGGCAACATGGATTATAAAGATTGTAAAGTATTCCCGAGTGAGGCATGTACTACTCAACATCGTTTATTGGTAATGGATATATGTATAAAGAAAAGAGTAGTACAAGATAATAGAGAGGTGACACCGAACATTTTATGGAAAAATCTAAAGGGAGACAAAGTAGGTATTTTTAAAGAAAGGATTGGGTTGGCAAAAGACAGATTTTATGATGAGGATGTTAATAGAATGTGGAATCGATTGGCCTGTACAATCAAAAATATAGCTACAGGTATGTTAGGGGTTACCTGAAGAAAGGTTCAGGTGCAGAAGGAAGCTTGGTGGTGGGACCAGGAGGTGTAGGAGCGAGTAAAAATTAAACATGATCATTTTAGGGAACTTTTGTGTTGCCAAGATAATGAACAAGTTGATATGAGAAGAATTTTATATAAGGAAGCTAGACGTATGGCTAAGAAGACAGTAGCGGAGGCAAAATCAAAGGCGTACGAGGCTATGTATAATCACCTTGGTACAAAAGAGGGTCAAAATGGTATTTATAGATTAACAAAGGTTAGAGAAAGGAGGAGGAGAGATTTAGGTTTTGTTAAGTGTATAAAGGATGTTAATGGATATGTGCTAGTGAAGGATAAGGATATTCGGAATAGATGGCATAACTATTTCAAGGAGTTATTTAATGAGGAGAGAATTGGTGTTAGAGTGATAGGATCAGATAGTGCGTCTGACTTTGACTTTGGTGTTCAGCCTTCTATGAGCAGAGCCGAAGTTAAGGGAGCATTACCTAAGATGGGGAGAGGTAAAGCTATAGGGCCAGATCAAATACCTATAGATGTATGGTTGTGTTTGGGTGAAGAGGGAGAGAAATGGCTAACGAGGTTATTCCACAATATACTTTGGACTAGTGTCATACTGCAGGAATGGAGGCTTAGCATGGTAGTGCCGATCTATAAAAATAAGGGAGATGCACAGGATTTTAGCAATTATAATCAAATACATGATATACTAAAAAATGAAAATTTATAGCTAAGAAGCCCATATATTATTTATATTTTATCTTCATATTTGTTTAATTATACTGTTAAATTTATTTTATGTTTATGTGTGACCTTTTTTCAGAGACATATGTAGAGGAATTTTATTTTTTTTTGCTATTTGCAACAAGTTCCACAAATAATGAAGAAAATGCTCCAAATCCCTTATGTTTCTCCTCTTCATCAAACTACTAGTGTAAGCTTTATTTGTTCTTCTTTAAACTTTACTATGCAAATATATAAAATAAATATATATGCACATAGTACAAGTGAAGCCCTCATCACTATTTACCTTTATATTACCTGACACATGGTTGAAAATGAGATTTCTTACTTATAAAGATTTAGGCTCTGTTTATGACAAATTATAGTGCTGTAAAAACTTATATAACAATACAAGAACACGTAGGCTCACCATTTTCAGCCTCACTAGAACCTTCTATTGATGTAATAGATCAGTAACTATTCAAAAGGTATATAGTTATGATTTTTCTTGAATCCAGTAGTAATCACTATTTAACTTTACATTACCGGATACATAGTTGAAAACGAGATTTCTTACTTGATAAAGATGTAGGCTCTGTCTGGGACAAATTATAGTTTTGTAAAAACTTATATTTCGTACGCTCACCATTTTCAGCCTCATAGTCTTAGTAGTGGAATTTGTGGTGGTATTGTTGGTGGTGAAGTTCGTGCTAACTTAAGTAGTGTCATTGGTGGTAACTTTAATTATGACATCAACGGTGGTAGCATTGGTGGTATATTAGGTAGTCTTAGTAGTGACATTGGGGGTAGCATGACTAGCATCTTTAGTGGTTACATTGGTGGTACTAGAGACGATAACATTAGTAGTGGATTTGGTGGCATTGATGATGACATTGGTTGTAGTGCTCTTGTTAGTGCAATTGGCGGTATTGGAAGTGGTATTTTTGGTCGGATAATTGGTGGTGGTATTGTTGGTGTTGGTGTTAAAGTTCGTGGTAGTTTAAGCATTTCCATTGGTGGCCACATTAATTATGGTATTACAGGTGGTACAATTGGTGGTGGCATTGGTGGTAACATTGCTGATAGCTTTAGTAGTGGCATGGCTAGTTGTCATAGTTTCAGCATTGGTGGTATATATAGTTTCAACATTGGTGGTATATTTGTTAGTCTTAATTGTGGCAAGGGTGGTAGCATTCGTGGTAGCTTAAGTGAAAGCATTGGTGGTGGCATTGCTGGTAGCTTTAGTGGTAGCACTGGTTGTATGTTCGGTAATATTCGGAGGTAGTGGTTTTAGTTATGGTGTTGGTCCCGGTGCCATTGGCGTATTAGGATCGCTAGTGGTGAAAACCTTGATAGTGGTGGCATTGGTGGTAGTGCTATTAATATGAGTGGTGGTGCTCATTACATTAACCCACCTTACAGTGTTGACCAACTACCTTTCGCATGGACATCAACATCAACATTATCCTAATAATTCCTTGGAGTTCCTCATGTGGCTATTTCCTAATTTTGTTTCTTTTGCTACTCCCAACGCTACTATCACTTTTACAGAGGATGAACCCATGTTCACAATAGGATTTGTGACTTGGAGGAGATGTACTTCCAAAAAGCAGCTCACGTTCTCCAAGAATTTCGGGTTCTCCAAATAGTTGATAAACCTTAGGCTCTTTATATGATTTTAAAGATGTCTCAGCTCTTATAAAATTGTACCATAAAAATTGTAAATCATTTTAAAAATATAATATATATTTTAGATATGTTTTCATCATGCCTATAAAGGAATAATTTTTCAAAATTTAAAAAACAATAAATAGATAAAAAATAGAGAAATGAGTTCCTTAAGAAAAAGAACAAAAAAGTACAATTAGTTCATAGCGTATGGTTAATATTAAAAGTTACTAGTTTGTATGAACCTTCCTCTAAAATTTATAATTAACAAGTGGTTCTTAATTTATTCAAAATAACAAGTGGTTATTAATAAAAGTTATTGGGTTCTATGAACGTTCATCTAAATGATTGATGAAGGTTTAACCATAACCCAATTTTAATGGTAACCTAGTAACTCACCCACAATCATGAAGGTTTGTTCTCTAACTCATCATTTCTTTGTTTAATTCATTCTTTATTTATATTATGTTTTGTTCTTATTGTGCATTCCTTAGATCTAAAATTTTACCTAACACATTAAACTTTAATAATTGTATTAAAATTATATTGAACACATATATAAATATTTTATACAAAAAACAACTGTAGAACATAAAATAATATATAAACGCTAAAATGAATGCTTACAAACTTAAATCATATATTTATATATATTTTACTTTATTTCAAATACATTACATAAAATACAATGTATAAAATATAGAACATGAAAAATAGAACATATAATAAATAGAAAAATGGAAGGAAGTACATAATTCAAAGAATTACAACACATATCAAAATATAGAAAATGTGAAAAAATATAAAATGTTTAAAAGTTATTTAAAGTATTAAAAAATATTGAAAATTCAAACTCCAAGAAATTTACCTTACACATTAAATTTCAATAGTGATATGTAATATTAAACATACACTAAACATTTTTAATTTCATTACAAAATATAAATAAGTTACAAAAAACACTATTAAAGAACACAAAATAATATATAGGACCAAAAAATGATGTTAAACAAAATTAAATCATATATTTATAGAAATTTAATTTATTAAAAATACAGAACATTATACAATTTATAAAAATATAGAACATAAAAATTAAAGCATATAACAATAGAGATAGAAAGAATTACAAAATATATAAGACAAACAAATTACATAAGAAGTAAAAATACTAAACCTCTAAAAAAGTAGTGAATGCTTAAAAGTTTTTTAAGTGTTAGAAAATATTTGGCAAATGACAATTAATGGAAGAAATATCTATTTTTACTCCATTTAACATAGAATATGGGTTTGTAGATGGCAAGAAATATATTGGAGGTTGAGATCCAAAAATTATAGACTTTGTCATGCATCAAGATAAGTCACCGGGTCCACATGGGTTGAAGCCGGAATTTTTCAAACTTATTGGAATATTGTTAGAAGATATGTTGTTCAATTTTGTGGGACTTTCTTTGATACAGAACATGAGAACATGGGCCAAGGGAACTAAATCTTACGCTTATACATCTTATTTAGATATTCGACCTATCTCTCTTGATAATGTTCTGATGCGTATATTATCTAAGGTGCTATTATCTAAGGTGCTGGAGAATAAATTTAAATGATGTTTAAACTCGATAATGTTTAACAAACAAAGTGCTTTTAATGAACGGATGCTATTAACTTATAATGAAATGATTGCATTTGAAGTCATAGGGAAAAAAGGATGTGGTTGGTTTAAAACTTGATATTTTTAAGGCATAAGATAGGTTGGAATAAAGATTTATTAAACAAATGTTGCATAAATTTGGTTTGCACTGAGCCTGGATTTCTAGGATTATGATATGTGTTCTGAAATTCTCATATAGTTTTGTACACAGTAGTGGAATTTTTGTTGATATGCATCCGCAACGATGACTTCGACAAGGAGATCCAATCTCTCCCTACTTGTATATTCTATGTGCGGTAGTTTTAAATCTATCATTAGAAAGTTAGAAGAAACATGTTTGCTTCATGGAGTTAAGGTTGCTAGAGGAGCTCTAAGTATCTCCCATGTGTTATTTGGTGATGATTATTTTTTCTTTTTCAAGCAACGAGTGTAGACGGAAGGAATATGAAGTGTATTTTATAGAGGTGTGGGCGTTTGTCTTGACAAGTAGTCCATTATGTTAAGTCTACTGTGTTCTTTAGTTTTAATACTTGTGCTGATAATTGAACACTCATATGTCATATCCCGGGGGTTAAAGAAATTGAATTGATAAACCACGCAAATATCTTGAAATGTCAATATAGTGGTGGTCTGTGAGTTAGGAGTTTGAGGAACTTCCATACAATTATGCTTGCCAAGCAATATTGGAAAATCATTAGTGGAATATCTAACATATACTTTAACTTACTCCCCTTCGGTGGTGGGCTCCACAATTGTGCAAGATAGGTCAGCCTAGAGTTTTTCTAGTTCAATGTTTAACAATTGTTTATATCCATTGGGTTTGGCCTCCGAATGCTTGCTTTTACCACCGGTGTCATTCTCTTCTTAATCTTGATCTTTGTCGAGATTTTTAAGCATGATAATTCTTGTTGTCCCCTGGTCTTCTCTCATTTCCCCGACACCCTTCTTAGTTGGGTACTACATCTTGAGATTGGGGATTGACCCAATAGCTTGGAAGGCCAAAAATAATGGTTCTCCTAGGAGTGCGTTATAGGGGATTTTAGAATCTTACGATGTAGAATTTTACTTATTTTACGATGTAGAATTTTACCTATATGACATTTTATTGGTACTAATATATAAAGTAATCGTACATTCACAAGGTATATGCAGTCCGTCGAAGGCCTCAAGAGGTACCTCATGGCATGGCTCCACCTGTAGTCCAGCTAGGTTCATTTTGCTATACGTCCGATGAAATAAGATATTAGACGAACTCCCTTCATCTAATAACACTTTCCATATATTATTTCCCCGATGACATGGTGGATTATCAGCGGATCTTCATAAGGTTATATGACATCCTTGTAGTCCTCTTTCTTGAAGGAGAGCGACATAGTCTATCTAGAAGGCATGAACTAGTATAAATTATAAACTTGACGAGCGTACCTTTTCTTGAAATTTTTACTGTCAACTCAAAGGGTATTGCTTCCCGAATTTGTCTTCACCTCTCCCTGATATCTCATTTTTGGCTCTGTGTTCCATGTCTCATTCGGCCCCAACTCATCCCTCGAGTCTCTTAGAAATTCATTGAGTTCTTCAGCCTTGATCATTTTTTTAATCAGCTTCTTCAAGTGAAAATATTCATCACTATTTTGCTCATTATATTCTTGGTAGTAACAATACATATCGGAATTCTTCTTGTGGTTGGCCGTCTTAATTTTAGCTGGTCGGAAGAAAACTGGGTTGCCTTTTATTTAGTGGAAAATTTTGGAAATCAGCGCATTAAGTGATATAAACCCAGTCAATTATCTAACTCTTCGCCTTTCCAAGCCTCAATCCGTTTCCTTCTTATCCTTAACCATTTAATTCATTTCGGGAGTATTCGTAGTGGCTTGACAGCCGGTTACGGTCACCTCTTCGGGGCTCCCTATATCCCTCCAGAATCTCCATCTTCCTTCAAATGTACTTACCCCTCATATATATACCATTCATGGACTTTGGGATATAATCATAAATTGAGAATAAAAAGGGAAAAACATATAAATTTCATTAAAATTGGAAATTCATATAATGTCCTACATGCTTCGCCATTAGGAGATTCAAATAGCATTACTAAAGTAAATGACTAAATTTAATAATCCAAAATAAATAAACAGGAAGGCTTTAGAGAGGTGTACTAGAAAAATTTGCGGAATCTGGAAGTGTACCAAGTGTTTTTAATAGGTTCGCATTCCAAAGTCTTTAGCTTATACGTTCCCGGCCTTATGACTTCTGCTACAAAGTAAGGGTCTCTCCAATTTGCCTGAAGTTTTCCTTGCATAGCAGACATTGAAATTGCTAACTTCCTCACCACTAGGTAATCGACAAAGAAAGTGTGCTTCTTTACACACTAATCATAATACTGGGTTTCCTGAAGTTGGTATTTGAGGTTTCTATGGCGAGCTACTTCGCTTTCTTCTTCAAGAAGGTCTATATTGGCTATTAGGCCAACTTCGTTGCTTTACAAATTAAACACTTCGGTTCGGTAAGTTGATAATCTAAAAAGTATTTCGATCGTGGATGGTCTTGGGGTTATCCGATAAGCCCACAAGACCCATCACAATTCTTCACCCGATAAATCTTTGGCTTCGCCCAACCTCTCTTTGATTCCATCAAAAATAATCTTATTTGTTTCTTCATTCACCCCATTGCCTTGAGGATGACCCAGAGAGCTGAATTTTTGTTGGATCTTGAATTGGTCCAAGAAATTCATTTTATCATTCCTTTTAATTCCAATGATTAAATAAATAAAGCAATTAGTAAAGTTTTTTAAAAGCTGTATCATTTTTCTCAAATGTATAACTTGTCTGTCAAAATTTTTGTTTTGTATCTTATACCTCTAAAAATTTAATTTGATTAAATGTTGTTATAAAATAAATATTAATTTGTATATGACAATAAATATGTGCATTATAGTGAGAGGTTTTTTAGACTTGAATCTATTGTAGTAGTGCTTATATTATTGTTAGTTAGGGTTGTAGTAGTACTTATATTAGTGCTAGTTGAGGTTAGTGGGGATTTTATAAATAATATCACTAAAAAAATTAAAATTTTCGAGAAAATATCATTTTTCAGTTAAATTTTTATACAATGCTACCACTTGATTTTTAGAATCTCATTTTGTTTACAATACAAAATAAATTAGAGTAATACTTCTTTACCTATTCACTTGTAAATATACATCGAATTAATTTATATAATACATGGAGCACACTTTGTTAGATCTTATTTTTATAGAAGGAAAAGAATTCGAAATTTGTAATAAGAAATTGATACTAAAATAGAGAAACAATTTAAACTGTATTCCGCACATTAAAACCCATCATACACAATTGGGTCCTATAAAATATAGGATATAAAAAAGGTAGGTAAAACCCTAATATGAGAAATGAACTTATACATGGTTAGAAAATAATAATTTGGCGTTATTTTTATTTTCTATGAAAGAGTATTTTGGTATGAAAGAGTATTTTGGTTCTCCAACAAGATTTTGAGGTTATCATGAATTGATGTTATTTAACAAGATTAAGGTAATAATTTGAATTTCATTGTTTCTTCATGTTGGCTAAGAAATACTATTGTCCTTTAAAAAGGTATTGTTATGTAAAAAAGTGAAAAGGCGGTAAATCATTTTAAAAATATAAAATATATTTTAATATGTGTTCCTAATCTTTGTAAAAGAAAAGTTTTGCGATATTTAAAATATAATAAAAGGATAAAAATAGAGATATGAGTAAGAGTTCTGTAAGAAAAAGAACAAAAAAAGTACAACCAAACCACTGGTTATTATTAGAAGTTACTAGGTTTTATGAAGCTTCCTCTAGAATTAGTTACTAACACGTGGTTGTTATTAAAAGTTAATAGGTTTTATGAACCTTCATCTTTATATACATATATATCTATATAGTCTTAATCTAATCCAAACTAATATATATATTAAAATACAAACTTCACCACCCAACACACAACTCCACCTTATTAGCTCTATTTTTAATTGAATTTTTCCCGTTAACCGCTGAACTCTTTTTACATCCTCCAATAATCAGTATGAATACCATATTTGATATATTTTGGTAATAAATCATTAATTATACTTACGAGAATCACCAAAATTTACCGGTTCCTGAAATAGTATTGATTTCAGCTTAGTGATTCAGGTAAGCTTAAATAATGATTTCTCTTCAAAATATAGCAAATATGCTATGCAAATTGTTGAGCGGGAGATGGAGAAAAATATGGTAAAATTATTTTTATATATTAAGTTAACGATTAATGGGAAAAATCAAATTAAAAACGATTCAGAAAATATATACATGAACACATAATGCACATGGATGAGAGAGAAAGAGACTAAACATGTAGCTCTTATTGGTTAGTAGTTTGTATTCTAATATTGGTTTGTATTTGGATGAAGTTTTCCTTGTTTAACGGGCATTGACATTGCTAACTTCCTCCCACTGGGTAAAAAGAAATTGTGGTTTTTTACACCTCAATCATAATAATGGGCTCGCGGAAGTTGGAATTTTAGGTTTTTCTGGTGGACTACTGCACTTTCTTCTTCAAGAAGGTCTACATTAGCTCTTAGGCCAACTTTATTGCTTTCCAAATCAAACACTTCGGTGGGGAAAGTGTCTAGACCCATTTCAACCACGAGAAGAACATGAGTTCGACAAGCTAATCTGAAAGACGTTTCGCTCGTGGATGATCTTGGCATTTTTAGATAAGTCCAAAAGACCCATCATAAATTTTCGGCACATAAATCTTTGGCTTCTCCCAACCACTTTTTGATTCCATCGAAAAAAATCATAGTTGTGGCTTCAATCTCCCCATTTCCTTATGATGACCGACATAGCTGAATTTTTGTAGGATCTGGAATTGGTGCAAGAAATTCATTTTATCATCCATTTTAATTTTTATGTTAAATTAACAAAGCAATTAGTAAATATTTTTAAAAATTGTATCATTTTTCTCATACGTATAACTTGTTTGTCAAACATTTAGTATCCTATCTTATACCTCTAAAAATTTAATTTTATTAAATGTTTTTATGTAAATATTAATTTTATGTGACAATAAATTTGTGCGTTATAGTGAGAGGTATTTTAGACTTAAATCTATTGTAATAGTACTTCTATTATTATTAGTTAGGATTGTAGTAGTACTTATATTATTGTTAGTTGAGGTAAGTGGGGAATTTATATATAATCTCACTTAATAAAATTTAAAATTTTGGAGAAAATATCATTTTTAAGTTAAATTTTTTATACAATGCTTACCACTTGATTTTTAGAATCTCATTTTATTCATAATACAAAATAAATTAGATTAATACTTGTATACCTATAGGCTTGTAAATGTACATCCAATTAATTTATATAATACTGAGCACACTTTGTTAGATCATATTTTTATAAAAAGTAAAAAAATTCGAAATTTGTAATATGAATAGGATACTATAACAAAAAACAATTTAAACTATATCAGGCCCATTAAAATCAGTGATACATAATTGGGCCCTACAAAATAGAGGATATGAAAAAGGTACCTAAAACCCTAATATAAGCAACTAGTACATCGCTCTAAAATAATAAATTGGTGTTATTTGTATTTTCTATGAAAGAGTATTTTGGTTATCAACATTTGGTGGTTATCATAAATTGATGTTGTTTACCAAGGTTAAGGTAATAATTTGAATTTCTTCAATTTCCTTTCTTATGCGTTTTTTCCACAAATTATATATAAATATTAAAACACTAGAATAAGTATCCTATTTTTCTTGTACATATGTATGTAGGTTGACATGAAATGTCACTTGTATTTGTTTTTACATGACCTCCATTTCAAGAATTATCCTTTTCAACATTATATGTCAAGGTAAGAAAAACAAATTCAGTTATATTTATATTATATTTTTTGTTCCTCATAAATAATATGCATGATACATTAAAAAAACAAAAAATTATAGATAGGAAGCCCACATATTATTTATATTTATGTTCATATTTGTTTAATTATCTTGTTAAATTTATTTTATATTTATGTGTGACCTTACTTAGGAGACATTTGGACATGAATTATTTTTTTCTTGTTATTTGCAACAAGTTCCACAAAAAATGATGAAAATTCTGAAGTTCGTTATCTTTGTCCTCTTTATCAATGCTCGAAGCCCCTTCTCTTTCTCCTCTTCAGCAATCTAGGCGTGTAAGCTTTCTTTGTAATTTTTTAACTTTTCTTATGCAAACATTTAACATAAATGCAAAAGTATATAGTATAAGTGGGTCTATTGTGAGGTGTGATTTTTATTTTTTAGTGTAGACATGACAACCCACTCGAAAGTACTATGTATTAACGTAATAACACACGAAGTTTACTTATATTCCGAGTTTCTCCAAAACCCCCAAAAAAATAAGCATAACATTTCTTATATACATGCATAAAAAGAAAATATATAAAAATGAGTATATACCTCCAGAAAAGCTCCAAGCTCCAAAACCTTAAAGTTCCAAAGCTCATTTCAAGCTCCAAAAATTCTACTTAAGTATATCTTACTAGGTTGAAGCTCAATTTGAAGCTCCAAAGTTTGAATTTGAATCGGGGCTTAAATTTAGGTTTATGAGAAAGGAGAGAAAAAGATGAGACATGACTGAGATTTTTAAGATATGAGATTTTTAAGATATGGCTTAAATTAAGCTCCAAAATAAACTTGTACATGGCTATAAAATAGTATTTTGGTGTTATTTGTATTTTCTATAAAAAAGTGTTTTGGTGTTCTAAGGTTAAACACATCTCCAAATGAATTGGTGGAGGATTAAGTAGATAAGATTCGGAGGTTTTCATGAATTGATGTTGTTTAACAAGGTTAAGGTAATAATTTTTATTTCCCTGTTTCTTCATTTTTATTTCTTATATGTTTTTTGAACAAACTTTTGTTAAAACTTAAAACCGTATAATAAGTATCCCATTTTTCTTCTATATATGTATATAGATTGACATGGAATGCCACTTGTATTTGTTTTTACATGACCTCCATAACAAGAATTATCCCTTTCAGAATTAAATGTCAATGTTAAGAAAAAGAATTGAGTTACATTTATAATAACTTTTTTCAATAAATCAATCAATCGTCCCTAATAATACCACCTAGGGCAGTGTCTGGGGAGGGTGTATCGTACGCAGCCTTACCCTCATTCCAAAGAATGAAGAGGTTGTTTCCTTAAAAGACCAATGACTTGTGTGTATGCACAAATATGTGTGTCCTAGGTAAGCAATGATCCATAAACATAAGTACAGAAAGCGAGGCAACGATAAACAATGATATAATATCTCAGCCCATGTCCTTCTTCACATGGGACTTACCGTTAAAAGCTTCGTTCATTGGTTCATTGTTGTAAGCCTCTTCTATTTCTCCTACTGCACTCCTTTTGATGCCTCAAACGCCATATTTCCCTTGGAGATCACTCTCCAAACTAAATATTTGAAGTACCACAAACCTGTCAAAAAAACTAAAACAACACACAATCCATCTACCATATCATATAATTAGTCATATGGCATTAAAAAACGACACTGTAACACCTACACGAGCAACTAAGACTATTAATAACTATGAGAATAAACTACCAAACTTATGAAGTATAAGTACTAGAAAAATAAAATTATTACCAACTACCAAAAAGTGCACTAAATTACAAACTACACATGCAAACTACGAAAGTCCAAAATAATCTGCCACCCTTATCTTCCTGCGCCAAGATCTCCTATATGAGGTCATGTCAGCATTGAGGTTTAGGGCCCTTAAGTCCAGCGTGAGTAGATCATCCCAAGTCCTCCTTGGCCTCCCTCTCCTTCTTGATCCTGATACCACTAAATCCTCCACCCTGCGCACTGGAGTAGCTATCCTTCTTCGCCTAATATGCCCAAACCAACGCAATCGACCTTCCCTCACTTTTTCTGCAATAGGCGCAACTCGTAATTTATTCCTGAAAAAACCATTTGACAATCTATCCAACATGGTACGTACATAAATCCACTTTAACATTCTCATTTCCGCCACCTCTAACCTACACTCTTGAGCCTTTTTCAATGCCCAGCACTCCGACCCGTATAACAAGGCCGGTCTGATCGCTACCCTATAAAGTTTTCCTTTTACTCTGAAAGGAACCCTCCTATGACACAATATTCCTGTAGCAGCCCTCCATTTTAGCCATCCTGATTTGATATGATGTGTAACATCCGCATCTATCCCCCCTTCCTTATGCAAAACGGAACCCAGATACCTGAAATTATCTTTGGGGAGCAATACTTGATCGGCCATCAGAACATCCACCCCCTCACCATTCGGTAGATTACTAAAGTTACACCACGAATATTCCGTCTTAGACCGACTAACCCGCAATCCATTAGACTCTAATATATAACTCCATCGCTCTAATGTTACATTAACTGCAACCCTTGTCTCTTAATTATGACTATATCATCCACGAATAGCATACACCAAGGTACACTATCCTGAATACCCCTAGTTAGAACATCCATTATAACTGCGAAAAGAAATGGGCTTAGCGAGGATCCTTGGTGAAGTTCTATTCCTACCGGAAAGTAATGAACAACCCCAACCGGTGTTCGAACACACGTCCTTACCTGAAAATACATTTCTTGTATCACCCTCAAATATATCCATGGCACCCCTTTAGCCACCAAACTTTCCCAAATAACCATTTATCCATTCATTTCCGGCCATTTCTAATCTTTTCTACCCCCTCTACTCTCTAACATATACAATTTCTGAATTTCTTTCTGTGTTATTATTTCATTTATGAAAAATAAATGTGAGAGAAGAGATATGATCTTTTTTATTAAATAATACAAACGTCCTTCCTTTATCCAAGAAAACTGTGGTTTATTCATCCAAAGCAATATACAAACATGTTCCCATCCTGGTTTACTCGTAATTACTTTGTTGTTTTTCTCCCCCAGTTCTCCGGGTTTGGCAAACAACTCCTTACTTGATCCGCCACCAAACAAACACAACCACATATAAATATACTTCAACTGGTGTACAAATTGCCTCTGAATGGACTAGATTCTCCGATAGTACCAAAATAAAAGGGCCAATATTAAAAGAAATACAGGGAGATGAAAGCCTTGTCATCAGGTTTGATAATTAGGGTATCTATAGGAGTTGTCATTAGATATATTTCCTTGTTATTTATTTATTTATAGTTTATTTGCATTTTATAGTTTCTTGTTATATAGTGTGTGTTTTTCATTTATAAGTTGTGTGTTTTCGTGCAAAGGAGTTATCTTTAATTGATGGATTTGGTAAGAAGTAGGGGTGGTGGTGGTGATAGTGGTAGTAATTTAGGGAGAAGAGTTTCTCGGGAGGGGCAAAGGTCAACTAATGTCTATTTTCGAGTAGGTACGCTGAATGTAGGTTCTCTGACCGGGAAATTTTTAGAACTTGTGGATATGTTAAAGAAAAAAAGGTAGATGTGATTTGCATTCAGGAAACTAAGTGGAAGGGTAGTAGTACTAAGGAAGCTAACGGGTTTAAATTGTGGTATTCAGGGGTTGGTAATACAAGGAATGGGGTGGGTATTTTGATAAGTTCTCTCTTGAAGGAGAATATAGTAGAAGTGAGTAGAGTCAGTGATAGGATTATGAAGATTAAACTCGTAGTTATTGAAGAGATCGTTAATTTTGTAAGTGTGTATGCACCCCATGTTGGTTTGAGTGAGTTAGCGAGAAAGATTTTTTGGGATTTTTTGGATGAAATAGTTAGGTTGATACCTAGGGACCAGAATTTATATATAGGAGGTGATTTTAATGGTCATATTGGCGAACAATCAGATGGTTATGTAGGCATTCATGGGGGTTTTAGTTTTGGGTTGAGGAACAAGAGTGGGTGGGATCTTTTGGAGTTTGCTTTGGCACATGAATTAATGATTGTTAATTCTTGTTTTAAAAAAAGGGATGATCATCTGATTACTTTTAGGAGTGGAGGTTGTAACTCATAAATCAATTATCTTCTTATGAGAAAAGGCAACATGGATTGTAAAGATTGTAAAGTATTCCTGAGTGAGGCATGTACTACTCAACATCGTTTATTGGTAATGGATATATGTATAAGGAAAAGAGTAGTACAAGATAATAGAGAGGTGACACCGAACATTTTATGGAAAAATCCAAAGGGAGACAAAGTAGGTATTTTTAAAGAAAGGATTGGGTTGGCAAAAGACAGATTTTATGATGAGGATGTTAATAGAATGTGGAATCGATTGTCCTGTACAATCAAAAATGTAGCTACAGGTATGTTAGGGGTTACCTGAAGAAAGGTTCAGGTGCAGAAGAAAGCTTGGTGGTGGGACCAGGAGGTGCAGGAGCGAGTAAAAATTAAACATGATCGTTTTAGGGAACTTTTGTGTTGCCAAGATAATGAACAAGTTGATATGAGAAGAATTTTACATAAGGAAGCTAGACGTATGGCTAAGAAGACAGTAGCAGAGGCAAAATCAAAAGCGTACGAGGCTATGTATAATCACCTTGGTACAAAAGAGGGTCAAAATGGTATTTATAGATTGACAAAGGTTAGAGAAAGGAGGAGGAGAGATTTAGGTTTTGTTAAGTGTATAAAGGATGTTAATGGATACGTGCTAGTGAAGGATAAGGATATTCGGAATAGATGGCATAACTATTTCAAGGAGTTATTTAATGAGGAGAGAATTGGTGTTAGGGTGATAGGATCAGATAGTGCATCTGACTTTGACTTTGGTGTTCAGCCTTCTATGAGCAGCGCCGAAGTTAAGGGAGCATTACCTAAGATGGGGAGAGGTAAAGCTATAGGGCCAGATCAAATACATATAGATGTATGGTTGTGTTTGGGTGAAGAGGGAGAGAAATGGCTAACGAGGTTATTCCACAATATACTTTGGAATAGTGTCATACCGCAGGAATGAAGGCTTAGCATGGTAGTGCCGATCTATAAAAATAAGAGAGATGCACAGGATTTTAGCAATTATAATCAAATACATGATATACTAAAAAATGAAAATTTATAGCTAAGAAGCCCATATATTATTTATATTTTATCTTCATATTTGTTTAATTATACTGTTAAATTTATTTTATGTTTATGTGTGACCTTTTTTCAGAGACATATGTAGAGGAATTTTATTTTTCTTGCTATTTGCAACAAGTTCCACAAATAATGAAGAAAATGCTCCAAGTCCCTTATGTTTCTCGTCTTCATCAAACTACTAGTGTAAGCTTTATTTGTTCTTCTTTAAACTTTACTATGCAAATATATAAAATAAATATATATGCACATAGTACAAGTGAAGCCCTCATCACTATTTACCTTTATATTACCTGACACATGGTTGAAAATGAGATTTCTTACTTATAAAGATTTAGGCTCTGTTTATGACAAATTATAGTGCTGTAAAAACTTATATAACAATACAAGAACACGTAGGCTCACCATTTTCAGCCTCACTAGAACCTTCTATTGATGTAATAGATCAGTAACTATTCAAAAAGTATATAGTTATGATTTTTCTTGAATCCAGTAGTAATCACTATTTAACTTTACATTACCGGATACATAGTTGAAAATGAGATTTTTTACTTGGTAAAGATGTAGGCTCTATCTGGGACAAATTATAGTTTTGTAAAAACTTATATTTCAATACTTGAACAGGTGGGTAAACTTATATTTCGTACGCTCACCATTTTCAGCCTCATAGTCTTAGTAGTGGAATTTGTGGTGGTATTGTTGGTGGTGAAGTTCGTGCTAACTTAAGTAGTGTCATTGGTGGTAACTTTAATTATGGCATCAACGGTGGTAGCATTGGTGGTATATTAGGTAGTCTTAGTAGTGACATTGGGGGTAGCATGACTAGCATCTTTAGTGGTTACATTGGTGGTACTAGAGACGATAACATTAGTAGTGGATTTGGTGGCATTGATGATGACATTGGTTGTAGTGCTCTTGTTAGTGCAATTGGCGGTATTGGAAGTGGTATTTTTGGTCGGATAATTGGTGGTGGCATTATTGGTGTTGGTGTTAAAGTTCGTGGTAGTTTAAGCATTTTCATTGGTGGCCATATTAATTATGGTATTACAGGTGGTACAATTGATGGTGGCATTGGTGGTAACATTGCTGGTAGCTTTAGTAGTGGCATGGCTAGTTGTCATACTTTCACCATTGGTGGTATATATAGTTTCAACATTGGTGGTATATTTGTTAGTCTTAATTGTGGGAAGGGTGGTAGCATTCGTGGTAGCTTAAGTGGAAGCATTGGTGGTGGCATTGCTGGTAGCTTTAGTGGTAGCACTGGTTGTATGTTCGGTAATATTCGGAGGTAGTGGTTTTAGTTATGGTGTTGGTCCCGGTTCCATTGGCCTATTAGGATCGCTAGTGGTGAAAACCTTGATAGTGGTGGCATTGGTGGTAGTGCTATTCAACATTATCCTAATAATTCCTTGGAGTTCCTCATGTGGCTATTTCCTAATTTTGTTTCTTTTGCTACTCCCAACGCTACTATCACTTTTACAGAGGATGAACCCATGTTCACAATAGGATTTGTGACTTGGAGGAGATGTACTTCCAAAAAGCAGCTCCCGTTCTCCAAGAATTTCGGGTTCTCCAAATAGTTGATAAACCTTAGGCTCTTTATATGATTTTCAAGATGTCTCAGCTCTTATAAAATTGTACCATACAAATTGTAAATCATTTTAAAAATATAATATATATTTTAGATATGTTTTCATCATGCCTATAAAGGAATAATTTTTCAAAATTTAAAAAACAATAAATAGATAAAAAATAGAGAAATGAGTTCCTTAAGAAAAAGAACAAAAAAGTACAATTAGTTCATAGCTTATGGTTAATATTAAAAGTTACTAGTTTGTATGAACCTTCCTCTAAAATTTATTATTAACAAGTGGTTATTAATTTATTCAAAATAACAAGTGGTTATTAATAAAAGTTATTGGGTTCTATGAACGTTCATCTAAATGATTGATGAAAGTTTAACCATAACCCAATTTTAATGGTAACCTAGTAACTCACCCACAATCATGAAGGTTTGTTCTCTAACTCATCATTTCTTTGTTTAATTCATTCTTTATTTATATTATGTTTTGTTCTTATTGTGCATTCCTTAGATCTAAAATTTTACCTAACACATTAAACTTTAATAATTGTATTAAAATTATATTGAACACATATATAAATATTTTATACAAAAAACAACTATAGAACATAAAATAATATATAAACGCTAAAATGAATGCTTACAAACTTAAATCATATATTTATTTATATTTTACTTTATTTCAGATACATTACATAAAATACAATGTATAAAATATAGAACATGAAAAATAGAACATATAATAAATAGAAAAATGGAAGGAAGTACATAATTCAAAGAATTACAACACATATCAAAATATAGAAAATGTGAAAAAATATAAAATGTTTAAAAGTTATTTAAAGTATTAAAAAATATTGAAAATTCAAACTCCAAAAAATTTACCTTACACATTAAATTTCAATAGTGATATGTAATATTAAACATACACTAAACATTTTTAATTTCATTACAAAATATAAATAAGTTATAAAAAATACTATTAGAGAACACAAAATAATATATAGGACCAAAAAATGATGTTAAACAAAATTAAATCATATATTTATAGAAATTTAATTTATTAAATATACAGAACATTATACAATTTATAAAAATATAGAACATAAAAATTAAAGCATATAACAATAGAGATAGAAAGAATTATAAAATATATAAGACAAACAAATTACATAAGAAGTAAAAATACTAAACCTCTAAAAAAGTAGTGAATGCTTAAAAATTTTTTAAGTGTTAGAAAATATTTGGCAAATGACAATTAATGGAAGAAATATCTATTTTTACTGCATTTAACATAGAACATGGGTTTGTAGATGGCAAGAAATATATTGGAGGTTGAGATCCAAAAATTATAGACTTTGTCATGCATCAAGATAAGTTATTGGAATTTTTCAAACTTATTGGAATATTGTTAGAAGATATGTTGTTCAATTTTGTGGGACTTTCTTTGATACAGAACATGAGAACATGGGCCAAGGGAACTAAATCTTATGCTTATACATCTTATTTAGATATTCAACCTATCTCTCTTGATAATGTTCTGATGCGTATATTATCTAAGGTGCTGGAGAATAAATTTAAATGATGTTTAAACTCGATAATGTTTAACAAACAAAGTGCTTTTAATGAACGGATGCTATTAACTTATAATGAAATGATTGCATTTGAAGTCATAGGGACAAAAGGATGTGGTTGGTTTAAAAATTGATATTTTTAAGGCATAAGATAGGTTGGAATAAAGATTTATTAAACAAATGTTGCATAAATTTGGTTTGCACTGAGCCTGGATTTCTAATATTATGATATGTGTTCTGAAATTCTCATATAGTTTTATACACAGTAGTGGAATTTTTGTTGATATGCATCCGCAACGGTGACTTCGACATGGAGATCCAATCTCTCCCTACTTGTATATTCTATGCGCGGAAGGTTTAAATCTATCATTAGAAAGTTAGAAGAAACATGTTTGCTTCATGGAGTTAAGGTTGCTAGAGGAGCTCCAAGTATCTCCCATGTGTTATTTGGTGATGATTATTTTTTCTTTTACAAGCAACGAGTGTAGACGGAAGGAATATGAAGTGTATTTTATAGAGGTGTGAGCGTTTGTCTTGACAAGTAGTCCATTATGTTAAGTCTACTGTGTTCTTTAGTCTTAATACTTGTGCCGATAATTGAACACTCATATGTCATATCCCGGGGGTTGAAGAAATTGAATTGATAAACCATGAAAATATCTTGAAATATCAATATAGTGGTGGTCTATGAGTTAGGAGTTTGAGGAACTTCCATACAATTATGCTTGCCAAGCAATATTGGAAAATCATTAGTGGAATATCTAACATATACTTTAACTTACTCCCCTTCGGTGGTGGGCTCCACAATTGTGCAAGATAGGTCAGCCTAGAGTTTTTCCAGTTCAATGTTTAACAATTGTTTATTTCCATTGGGTTTGGCCTCCGAATGCTTGCTTTTACCACCGGTGTCATTCTCTTTATAATCTTGATCTTTGTCGAGATTTTTAAGCATGATAATTCTTGTTGTCCCCTGGTCTTCTCTCATTTCCCCGACACCCTTCTCAGTTGGGTACTACATCTTGAGATTGGGGATTGACCCAATAGCTTGGAAGGCCAAAAATAATGGTTCTCCTAGGAGTGCGTTATAGGGGATTTTAGAATCTTACGATGTAGAATTTTACTTATTTTACGATGTAGAATTTTACCTATATGTCATTTTATTGGTACTAATATGTAAAGTAATCGTACATTCACAAGGTATATGCAGTCCGTCGAAGGCCTCAAGAGGTACCTCATGGCATGGCTCCACCTGTAGTCCAGCTAGGTTCTTTTTGCTATACGTCCGATGAAATAAGATATTAGACAAACTCCCTTCATCTAATAACACTTTCCATATATTATTTCCCCGATGACATGGTGGATTATCAGCGGATCTTCATAAGGTTATATGACATCCTTGTAGTCCTCTTTCTTGAAGGAGAGCGACATAGTCTATCTAGAAGGCCTGAACTAGTATAAATTATAAACTTGATGAGCGTACCTTTTCTTGAAATTTTTACTGTCAACTCAAAGGGTATTGCTTCCCGAATTTGTCTTCACCTCTCCCTGATATCTCATTTTTGGCTCTGTGTTCCTTGTCTCATTCGGCCCCAACTCATCCCTCGAGTCTCTTAGAAATTCATTGAGTTCTTCAGCCTTGATCATTTTTTTAATCAGCTTCTTCAAGTGAAAATATTCATCACTATTTTGCTCATTATATTCTTGGTAGTAACAATACATATCGGAATTCTTCTTGTGGTTGGCCATCTTAATTTTAGCTGGTCGGAAGAAAACTGGGTTGCCTTTTATTTAGTGGAAAATTTTGGAAATCAGCGCATTAAGTGGTGTAAACCCAGTCAATTATCTAACTCTTCGCCTTTCCAAGCCTCAATCCGTTTCCTTCTTATCATTAACCATTTAATTCATTTCGGGAGTATTCGTAGTGGCTTGACAGCCGGTTATGGTCACCTCTTCGGGGCTCCCTATATCCCTCCAGAATCTCCATCTTCCTTCAAATGTACTTACCCCTCATATATATACCATTCATGGACTTTGGGATATAATCATAAATTGAGAATAAAAAGGGAAAAACATATAAATTTCATTAAAATTGGAAATTCATATAATGTCCTACATGCTTCGCCATTAGGAGATTCAAATAGCATTACTAAAGTAAATGACTAAATTTAATAATCCAAAATAAATAAACAGGAAGGCTTTAGAGAGGTGTACTAGAAAAATTTGCGGAATCTGGAAGTGTACCAAGTGTTTTTAATAGGTTCGCATTCCAAAATGTTTAGCTTATACGTTCCCGGCCTTATGACTTCTGCTACAAAGTAAGGGTCTCTCCAATTTGCCTGAAGTTTTCCTTGCATAGCAGACATTGAAATTGCTAACTTCCTCACCACTAGGTAATCGACAAAGAAAGTGTGCTCCTTTACACACTAATCATAATACTGGGTTTCCTGAAGTTGGTATTTGAGGTTTCTATGGCGAGCTACTTCGCTTTCTTCTTCAAGAAGGTCTATATTGGCTATTAGGCCAACTTCGTTGCTTTACAAATTAAACACTTCGGTTCGGTAAGTTGATAATCTAAAAAGTATTTCGATCGTGGATGGTCTTGGGGTTATCCGATAAGCCTACAAGACCCATCACAATTCTTCACCCGATAAATCTTTGGCTTCGCCCAACCTCTCTTTGATTCCATCAAAAATAATCTTATTTGTTTCTTCATTCACCCCATTGCCTTGAGGATGACCTAGAGAGCTGAATTTTTGTTGGATCTCGAATTGGTCCAAAAAATTCATTTTATCATTCCTTTTAATTCCAATGATTAAATAAATAAAGCAATTAGTAAAGTTTTTTAAAAGCTGTATCATTTTTCTCAAATGTATAACTTGTCTGTCAAAATTTTTGTATTGTATCTTATACCTCTAAAAATTTAATTTGATTAAATGTTGTTATAAAATAAATATTAATTTGTATATGACAATAAATATGTGCATTATAGTGAGAGGTTTTTTAGACTTGAATCTATTGTAGTAGTGCTTATATTATTGTTAGTTAGGGTTGTAGTAGTACTTATATTAGTGGTAGTTGAGGTTAGTGGGAATTTTATAAATAATATCACTAAAAAAATTAAAATTTTCAAGAAAATATCATTTTTAAGTTAAATTTTTATACAATGCTACCACTTGATTTTTAGAATCTCATTTTGTTTACAATACAAAATAAATTAGAGTAAAACTTCTTTACCTATTCGCTTGTAAATATACATCGAATTAATTTATATAATACATGGAGCACACTTTGTTAGATCTTATTTTTATAGAAGGAAAAGAATTCGAAATTTATAATAAGAAATTGATACTAAAATGGAGAAACAATTTAAAGTGTATTCCGCACATTAAAACCCATCATACACAATTGGGTCTTATAAAATATAGGATATAAAAAAGGTAGGTAAAACCCTAATATGAGAAATGAACTTATACATGGTTAGAAAATAATAATTTGGCATTATTTTTATTTTCTATGAAAGAGTATTTTGGTATGAAAGAGTATTTTCGTTCTCCAACAAGATTTTGAGGTTATCATGAATTGATGTTATTTAAC
Organism: Apium graveolens; assembly: GCF_009905375.1. Lineage (NCBI taxonomy): Eukaryota > Viridiplantae > Streptophyta > Magnoliopsida > Apiales > Apiaceae > Apium > Apium graveolens. The sequence goes on along the minus strand of NW_027420594.1, from coordinate 29,548 downwards.
AAGATTAAGGTAATAATTTGAATTTCATTATTTCTTCATGTTGGCTAAGAAATACTATTGTCCTTTAAAAAGGTATTGTTATGTAAAAAAGTGTAAAGGCGGTAAATCATTTTAAAAATATAAAATATATTTTAATATGTGTTCCTAATCTTTGTAAAAGAAAAGTTTTGCGATATTTAAAATATAATAAAAGGATAAAAATAGAGATATGAGTAAGAGTTCTGTAAGAAAAAGAACAAAAAAAGTACAACCAAACCACTGGTTATTATTAGAAGTTACTAGGTTTTATGAAACTTCCTCTAGAATTAGTTACTAACACGTGGTTGTTATTAAAAGTTAATAGGTTTTATGAACCTCCATCTTTATATACATATATATCTATATAGTCTTAATCTAATACAAACTAATATATATATATATATAGTCTTAATCCAAAATATACTATATTAAAATACAAACTTCACCACCCAACACACAACTCCACCTTATTCGCTCTATTTTTAATTGAATTTTTCCCGTTACCGGTGAACTCTTTTTACATCCTCCAATAATCAGTATGAATACCATATTTGATATATTTCGGCAATAAATCATTAATTATACTTACGAGAATCACCAAAATCTACCGGTTCCTGAAATAGTATTGATTTCAGCTTAGTGATTCAGGTAAGCTTAAATAATGATTTCTCTTCAAAATATAGCAAATATGCTATGCAAATTATTGAGCGGGAGATGGAGAAAAATATGGTAAAATTATTTTTATATATTAAGTTAACGATTAATGGGAAAAATCAAATTAAAAATGATTCAGAAAATATATACATGAACACATAATGCACATGGATGAGAGAGAAAGAGACTAAACATGTAGCTCTTATTGGTTAGTAGTTTGTATTCTAATATTGGTTTGTATTTGGATGAAGTTTTCCTTGTTTAACGGGCATTAACATTGCTAACTTCCTCCCACTGGGTAACTGAAAAAGAAATTGTGCTTTTTTACACCTCAATCATAATAATGGGCTCCCCGAAGTTGGTATTTTAGGTTTTTCTGGTGGACTACTTCACTTTCTTCTTCAAGAAGGTCTACATTAGCTCTTAGGCCAACTTTATTGCTTTCCAAATCAAACACTTCGGTGGGGAAAGTGTCTAGACCCATTTCAACCACGAGAAGAGCATGAGTTCGACAAGCTAATCTGAAAGGCGTTTCGCTCGTGGATGATCTTGGCATTTTTAGATAAGTCCAAAAGACCCATCATAAATTTTCGGCACATAAATCTTTGGCTTCTCCCAACCACTTTTTGATTCCATCGAAAAAAATCATAGTTGTGGCTTCAATCTCCCCATTTCCTTACGATGACCGACATAGCTGAATTTTTGTAGGATCTCGAATTGGTGCAAAAAATTCATTTTATCATTCATTTTAATTTCTATGTTAAATTAACAAAGCAATTAGTAAATATTTTTAAAAATTGTATTATTTTTCTCATACATATAACTTGTTTGTCAAACATTTAGTATCCTATCTTATACCTCTAAAAATTTAATTTTATTAAATGTTTTTATGTAAATATTAATTTTATGTGACAATAAATTTGTGCGTTATAGTGAGAGGTATTTTAGACTTAAATCTATTGTAATAGTACTTCTATTATTATTAGTTAGGATTGTAGTAGTACTTATATTATTGTTAGTTGAGGTAAGTGGGGAATTTATATATAATCTCACTTAATAAAATTTAAAATTTTGGAGAAAATATCATTTTTAAGTTAAATTTTGTATATAATGCTTACCACTTGATTTTTAGAATCTCATTTTATTCATAATATAAAATAAATTAGATTAATACTTGTATACCTATAGGCTTGTAAATGTACATCCAATTAATTTATATAATACTGAGCACACTTTGTTAGATCATATTTTTATAAAAAGTAAAAAAATTCGAAATTTGTAATATGAATAGGATACTATAACAAAAAACAATTTAAACTATATGAGGCCCATTAAAATCAGTGATACATAATTGGGCCCTACAAAATAGAGGATATAAAAAAGGTAGGTAAAACCCTAATATAAGCAACTAGTACATCGCTCTAAAATAATAAATTGGTGTTATTTGTATTTTCTATGAAAAAGTATTTTGGTTAACAACATTTGGTGGTTATCAAGAATTGATGTTGTTTACCAAGGTTAAGGTAATAATTTGAATTTCTTCAATTTCCTTTCTTATGCGTTTTTTCCACAAATTATATATAAATATTAAAACACTAGAATAAGTATCCTATTTTTCTTGTACATATGTATGTAGGAATCTCATTTTATTCATAATATAAAATAAATTAGATTAATACTTGTATACCTATAGGCTTGTAAATGTACATCCAATTAATTTATATAATACTGAGCACACTTTGTTAGATCATATTTTTATAAAAAGTAAAAAAATTCGAAATTTGTAATATGAATAGGATACTATAACAAAAAACAATTTAAACTATATGAGGCCCATTAAAATCAGTGATACATAATTGGGCCCTACAAAATAGAGGATATAAAAAAGGTAGGTAAAACCCTAATATAAGCAACTAGTACATCGCTCTAAAATAATAAATTGGTGTTATTTGTATTTTCTATGAAAAAGTATTTTGGTTAACAACATTTGGTGGTTATCAAGAATTGATGTTGTTTACCAAGGTTAAGGTAATAATTTGAATTTCTTCAATTTCCTTTCTTATGCGTTTTTTCCACAAATTATATATAAATATTAAAACACTAGAATAAGTATCCTATTTTTCTTGTACATATGTATGTAGGTTGACATGAAATGTCACTTGTATTTGTTTTTACATGACCTCCATTTCAAGAATTATCCTTTTCAACATTATATGTCAAGGTAAGAAAAACAAATTCAGTTATATTTATATTATATTTTTTGTTCCTCATAAATAATATGCATGATACATTAAAAAAACAAAAAATTATAGATAGGAAGCCCACATATTATTTATATTTATGTTCATATTTGTTTAATTATCTTGTTAAATTTATTTTATATTTATGTGTGACCTTACTTAGGAGACATTTGGACATGAATTATTTTTTTCTTGTTATTTGCAACAAGTTCCACAAAAAATGATGAAAATTCTGAAGTTCGTTATCTTTGTCCTCTTTATCAATGCTCCAAGTCCCTTCTCTTTCTCCTCTTCAGCAATCTAGGCGTGTAAGCTTTCTTTGTAATTTTTTAACTTTTCTTATGCAAACATTTAACATAAATGCAAAAGTATATACTATAAGTGGGTCTATTGTGAGGTGTGATTTTTATTTTTAGTGTATACATGACAACCCACTCGAAAGTACTATGTATTAACGTAATAACACACGAAGTTTACTTATATTCCGAGTTTCTCCAAAACCCCCAAAAAAATAAGCATAACATTTCTTATATACATGCATAAAAAGAAAATATATAAAAATGAGTATATACCTCCAGAAAAGCTCCAAGCTCCAAAACCTTAAAGTTCCAAAGCTCATTTCAAGCTCCAAAAATTCTACTTAAGTATATCTTACTAGGTTGAAGCTCAATTTGAAGCTCCAAAGTTTGAATTTGAATCGGGGATTAAATTAAGGTTTATGAGAAAGGAGAGAAAAAGATGAGACATGACTGAGATTTTTAAGATATGAGAGAAAGAGGGGAGAGATGAGAGAGATATGAGTGATGAAAGAGAGATGAAAGGTGAGAAAGACGAGAAAGAGACGGTGAGAAAGATGAGGCTAGCAGAGAGAAAGAGGGGAAATAGGTGAGAGATATTTTGGAAAAGGGGGAATAAAAAGGGGAAATAATTTGTTAAAATTAAAGGGGGAAAGTGTACTGAAACTGAGGGTAAAAAGGATAAGTCATTTTTTATTTTTTTAAAAGTAGCCATTAAAAGGGTTAAAAAAATCAGCCGATGTCAAAGTTCGAAGCATATATTTGGCCTTTTTCATTTTTGATCATAGAAAACGGCTAGTATGGGAAATCGATATCAGCATTTCTATTCAACATCGCTTATTTATAAATGGATGTCAAACAGACTTTTAATATCGGGTGCATTACATGCCGATGTTTAAGCATCAATGTTGTATCTACTATTTTTAGTAGTGAGTAGTTTGAGGTTCCTTCATCTCGGTAGCATCAAGTTTACTATCAGCAATTTCCTTGATAACATATTTTGTACATATTCTAATATATCATCCCAATTCTTATTCCTGATGATCAAGGCTTGCTTCTTCTTATCTTTTAGTTTTCTATAATATGCTGCAAAGTCTCCAACTCCATCTTCATTACAAAACTTGATCTTTGACTTCGTAATTTTCCCAGTCCTTGACTTCTTCCCATAATTTTTCTCTAATTCCTATTATCAGAGTCTGAGGAACTATAGCCTTTTCTGAAAAACTCTTTTCTTTCTTGAAATCCTTATAGCCCAGATTTATAAAGCTTTTAACTAAGAGAGCAGCCATCTGTAGGATATTTTCATCATTATCATGATCCCTTTTAGTGTCTGAATAATTATTAGAGTTTGAGTCATCATCAGTATTTGATGACTCGGTATCAGACTTTGCAATCATGGCCTTTCATTTCGAAATGGTTCTTTCTTACAGATTTCTCACTTGGATTTTCTTTAAACGTGGGAGTAGCATGTCTTGTCCTTCGCCCTTTTCACTTGTTTTCCTGCTCGATCTTCAGTTCACGAGTTTTCAACATTCTATATATATCTCATCTAGAGATGTATCTTCAAGAACATAGTTATCCCTTATTGATATAACTTTCAAGTCCCACTTTTCAGGGAGTACAACAAGAAACTTCAAGTTCGAATCTTTTGGATCATACTTTTTATCAACAAGTGATAAATCATTCAACAATTTCCGAAATATATCATAGATTTCAGTCAAAGACTCATCAACTTTTGAGTCAAAATGATCATACTCGTGAGTGAGTATTGTCCTTCCATTCTTCTTGATAGCAGTTGTGCCTTGACACTTAACCTCTAAAGTGTCTCAAATTTCCTTGGCTTTTTTGCATCCAATCACCCCATTGGATATCATACTGTCTAGACTGTTATGCAAAAGATGTCCAAGTTTTATATTTTTCATAATAGATTAAAGATCACCACGATAGTAATCCTTTTTATCCTTTTTAACCAAATTTTTTTCTTCGTCAAGAATAACAACAACTAGTTTCATGGGCCTATGAGGTCCATCATACATCATGTTTAAGTATTCAGGATTTGTTGCCTCCAAACATATGGCCATCTTGACTTTCAAGAAAGGATATTCATTAATCTTCAAGATTAGAAATTTGATGGATTCATATATGTTCATATTATGGTTGATTTGGTTTGTTGCTAGTGGTGGTGGAAGATTTTCTTGAGTTTTTTTTATCTTCCATTAATGATTATTATATCGAATTAGGTACTGAATAATGAAGAACAATTTTTATATTAATGGATAAAAGTTGATTAAGGCTCTCTCAGAGGATGTGCAACTATCCTTGAAAGCTTCTATTAGTTATATACTAATACATCAATTTCTTCTGACATGAATTTTTTTGAAGTTTTGTCTTTGTTATCCATTTTTGAATATTCATGAAATAGCTCAATTTAGACCCATATGGGGTAGGTTGTGGGGTTGGACAAAAATTGAGGTAGGTTTCTGGACTGGACTACACTTTGAATTTAGATTTTGGTCTCCTTTTTTATTATTATTTTTTAAAAATTTACAACATATTTCTAGAGGATGAACCCATGTTCACAATAGGATTTGTCACTTGCAGGAGATGTACTTCCCAAAAGCAGCTCACCAAGAATTTTATTTTAGATATGTTTTCATCATGCTTATAAAGGAATAATTTTTCAAAATTTAAAAAACAATAAAAAGATAAAAAATAGAGAAATGAGTTCCTTAAGAAAAAAAACAAAAAAGTACAATTAGTTCATAGCGTGTGGTTAATATTAAATGTTACTAGTTTGTATGAACCTTCCTCTAAAATTTGTTATTAACATGTGGTTATTAATTTATTCAAAATAACAAGTGGTTATTAATAAAAGTTATTGGGTTCTATGAACCTTCATCTAGATGATTGATGAAGGTTTAACCATAACCCAATTTTAATGGTAACCTAGTAACTCACCCACAATCATGAAGGTTTGTTCTCTAACTCATCATTTCTTTCTTTAATTCATTCTCTATTTATATTCTGTTTTGTTCTTATTGTGCATTCCATAGATTTAAAATTTTACCTAACACATTAAACTTTAATAATTGTATTAAAATTATATTGAACACATATATAAATATTTTACACAAAAAACAACTATACAACATAAAATAATATATAAACCCTAAAATGAATGCTTACAAACTTAAATCATATATTTTTTTATATTTTACTTTATTTCAAATACATTACATAAAATACAATGTATAAAATATAGAACATGAAAAATAGAGCATATAATAAATAGAAAAACGAAAGGAAGTACATATTTCAAAGAATTACAACACATATCAAAATATAGAAAATGTGAAAAAATATAAAATGTTTAAAAGTTATTTAAAGTATTAAAAAATATTGAAAATTCAAACTCCAAGAAATTTACCTTACACATTAAATTTCAATAGTGATATGTAATATTAAACATACACTTAACATTTTTAATTTCATTACAAAATATAAATAAGTTGCAAAAAACACAATTAGAGAACAAAAAATAATATATAGAACCCAAAAATGATGTTAAACAAAATTAAATCATATATTTAAAGAAATTTAATTTATTAAAAATACAGAACATTATACAAGTAATAAAAATATAGAACATAAAAATTAAAGTATATAACAATAGAGATAGAAAGAATTATAAAATATATAAGACAAACAAATTACATAAGAAGTAAAAATACTAAACCTGTAAAAAAGTACTGAATGCTTAAAAGTTTTTTAAGTGTTAGAAAATATTTGGCAAATGACAATTAATGGAAGAAATATCTATTTTTATTGCATTTAACATAGAACATGGGTTTGTAGATGGCAAGAAATATATTGGAGGTTGAGATCCAAAAATTATAGACTTTGTCATGCATCAAGATAAGTCACCGGGTCCACATGGGTTGAAGCCGCAATTTTTCAAACTTATTGGAATATTGTTAGAAGATATGTTGTTCAATTTTGTGGGACTTTCTTTGATACAGAACATGAGAACATGGGCCAAGGGAACTAAATCTTACTCTTATACATCTTATTTAGATATTCAACCTATCTCTCTTGATAATGTTCTGATGCGTATATTATCTAAGGTGCTGGAGAATAAGTTTAAATGATGTTTAAACTCGATAATGTTTAACAAACAAAGTGCTTTTAATGAAGGGAGGCTATTAACTTATAATGAAATGATTGCATTTGAAGTCATAGGGAAAAAAGGACGTGGTTGGTTTAAAAATTGATATTTTTAAGGTATAAGATAGGTTGAAATAAAGATTTATTAAACAAATATTGCATAAATTTGGTTTGCACTGAGCGTAGATTTCTAGGATTATGATATGTGTTCTAAAATTCTCGTATAGTTTTGTACACAATAGTGGAATTTTTGTTGATGTGCATCCACAACGGTGACTTCGACATGGAGATCCAATCTCTCCCTACTTGTATATTCTATGCGCGGAAGGTTTAAATCTAGCATTAGAAAGTTAGAAGAAACATGTATGCTTCATGGAGTTAAGGTTTCTAGAGGAGCTCCAAGTAACTCCCATGTGTTATTTGGTGATGATTATTTTTTCTTTTTCAAGCAACGTGTGTAGACGCAAGGAATATGAAGTGTATTTTATAGAGGTGTGAGCGTTTGTCTGGACAAGTAGTCAATTATATTAAGTCTACTGTGTTCTTTAGTCCTAATACTTGTGCTGATAATTGAACACTCGTATGTCACATCCCGGGGGTTGAAGAAATTGAATTGATAAACCACGAAAATATCTTGAAATGTCAATATAGTGGTGGTCTGAGAGTTAGGAGTTTGAGGAACTTCCATACAATTATGCTTGCCAAGCAATATTGGAGAATCATTAGTGGAACATCTAACATATACTTTAACTTACTCCCCTTCGGTGGTGGGCTCCACAATTGTGCAAGATAGGTCAGCCTAGAGTTTTTCTAGTTCAATGTTTAACAATTGCTTATTTTCATTGGGTTTGGCCTCCGAATGCTTGCTTTCACCACCCGTGTCATTCTCTTCATAATCTTGATCTTTGTCGAGATTTTTAAGCATGATGATTCTTGTTGTCCCCTGGCCTTCTCTCATTTCCCCGACTCCCTTCTCAGTTGGGTACTACATCTTGAGATTGGGGATTGACCCAATAGCTTGGAAGGCCAAAAAGAATGGTTGTCCTAGGAGTGCGTTGTAGGGTATTTTTAAAATATTACGATGTAGAATTTTACTTATTTTACAATGTAGAATTTTACCTATATGATATTTTATTGGTACTAATATGTAAAGTAATCGTACATTCACATGGTATATGCAGTACGTCAAAGGCCTCAAGAGGTACCTAATGACATGGCTCCACCTGTAGTCCAGCTAGGTTGATTTTGCTATACGTCCGATAAAATAAGATATTAGACGAACTCCCTTCCTCTACTAACACTTTCCATATATTATTTCCCCGATGACATGGTGGATTATCAGCGGATCTCCATAAGGTTATATGACATCCTTGTAGTCCTCTTTATTGAAGGAGAGCGACATAGTCTATCTAGAAGGGCTGAACTGGTATAAATTATAAACTTAACGAGCGTACCTTTTCTTCAAATTTTCACTGTCAACTCAAAGGTTATTGCTTCCTGAATTTGTCTTCACCTCTCCCTGATATCTCATTTTGGGCTCTGTGTTCCTTGTCTCATTCGGCTCAACTCATCCCTCGGGTCTCTTAGAAATTCATTGAGTTCTTCAGCCTTGATCATTTTTTCAATCAGCTTCTTCAAGTGAAAACATTTATCACTATTTTGCTCATTATGTTGTTGGTAGTAACAATACATATCGAAATTCTTCTTGTGGTTGGCCATCTTAATTTTAGCTGGTCGGAAGAAAACTGGGGTGCCTTTCATTTAGTGGAAAATTTTGGAAATCAGCGCATTAAGTGGTGTAAACGCAATCAATTATCTAACTCTTCGTCTTTCCAAGCCTCAATCCGTTTCCTTCTTATCATTAACCATTTGATTCATTTCGGGAGTATTCGTAGTGGCTTGACAGCCGGTTACGGTCACCTCTTCGGGGCTCCCTATATCCCTCCAGACTCTCCATCTTCCTTCAAATATTCTTACACCTCATATATATACCATTCATGGACTTTGGGATATAATCATAAATTGAGAATAAAAAGGGAAAAACATATAAATTTCATTGAAATTGGAAATTCATATAATGTCCTACATGCTTCACCATTAGGAGATTCAAATTGCATTACTAAAGTAAATGACTGAATTTAATAATCTAAAATAAATAAACAGGAAGGCTTTAGAGAGTTGTACTGGAAAAATTTCCGGAATATGGAAGTGTACCAAGTGTTTTTAATAGGTTCGCATTCCAAAGTCTTTAGCTTATACGTTCCCGGCCTTATGATTTCAACTACAAAGTAAGGGTCTCTCCAATTTGCCTGAAGTTTTCCTTGCATAGCGGACATTGAAATTGCTACTTCCTCATCACTAGGTAATCGACAAAGAAAGTGTGCTCCTTTACACACTAATCATAATACTGGGTTTCCTGAAGTTGGTATTTGAGGTTTCTATGGCGAGCTACTTCGCTTTCTTCTTCAAGAAGGTCTATATTGGTTCTTAAGCCAACTTCGTTGCTTTACAAATTAAACACTTTGGTGCGGTAAGTTGATAATCTAAAAAGCATTTCGATCGTGGATGGTCTTCGGGTTATGCGATAAGCCCACAAGACCCATCACAATTCTTCACCCAATAAATCTTTGGCTTCGCCCAACCTCTCTTTGATTCCATCTAAAATAATCTTATTTGTTTCTTAATCAGCCCATTGCCTTGAGGATGACCCAAAGAGCTGAATTTTTGTTGGATCTCGAATTGGTGCAAGAAAATCATTTTATCATTCCTTTTAATTCCATTGATTAAATAAATAAAGCAATTAGTAAATTTTTTTAAAAGCTTTATCATTTTTCTCAAATGTATAACTTGTCTGTCAAAAATTTTGTATTGTATCTTATACCTCTAAAAATTTAATTTAATTTAATGTTGTTATAAAATAAATATTAATTTTTATATGACAATAAATATGTGCATTATAGTGAGAGGTTTTTTAGACTTGAATCTATTGTAGTAGTGCTTATATTATTGTTAGTTAGGGTTGTAGTAGTACTTATATTAGTGCTTATATTAGTACTTATATTAGTGTTAGTTAGGTTTTTTATAAATAACATCACTAAAAAAATTAAAATTTTCGAGAAAATATCGTTTTTAAGTTAAATTTTTACACAATGCTACCACTTGATTTTAAGAATCTCATTTTTTTTACAATACAAAATAAATTAGAGTAATACTTCTTTACCTATTGGCTTGTAAATATACATCGAATTAATTTATATAATACATGGATCACACTTTGTTAGATCTTATTTTTATAGAAGGAAAAGAATTCGAAATTTGTAATAAGAAATTTCTATATAGTCTTAATCCAATACAAACTAATATATATATATATATAGTCTTAATCCAAAATATACTATCTTAAAATACAAACTTCACCACCAACACACAACTCCACCTTATTCGCTCTATTTTTAATTAAATTTTTCCCGTTAACTGGTGAACTCTTTTTACATCCTCCAATAATTAGTATGAATACCATATTTGATATATTTCGGCAATAAATCAGTAATTATGCGTACGACAATCACTAAAATCTACCGGTTCCTGAAATAGTATTGATTTCAGCTTAGTGATTCAGGTAAGCTTAAATAATGATTTCTCGTCAAAATATAGCAAATATGCTATGCAAATTGTTGAGCCGGAGATGGAGAAAAATATGGTAAAATTATTTTTATATATTAAGTTAACAATTAATGGGAAAAATCAAATTAAAAGCTATTCGGAAAATATATACATGAATACATAATGCACATGGATGAGAGAGAAAGAGACTAAACATGTAGCTCTTATTGGTTTGTAATTTGTAATCTAATATTGGTTTGTATTTGGATGAAGTTTTCCTTGTTTAACGGGCAATTGCTAACTTCCTCCCACTAGGTAACTGAAAAAGAAATTGTGCTCTTTTACAGGTGAATCATATTAATGGGCTCCCTGAAGTTGGTATTTTAGGTTTTTCTCGTGGACTACTTCACTTTCTTCTTCAAGAAGGTCTACATTAGCTCTTAGGCCAACTTTATTGTTTTCCAAATCAAACACTTCGGTGGGGAAAGTGTCTCGACCCATTTCAACCATGAGAAGAGCATCAGTTTCACTAGCCAATCTGAAAGGCGTTTCGCTCATGGATGATCTTGGCATTTTTAGATAAGTCCAAAAGACCCATCACAAATTTTCGGCCCATAAATGGTTCGCTTCTCCTAACCTCTTTTTGATTCCATTGAAAATAATCTTAGTTGTGGCTTCAATCTCCCCATTTCCTTATAATAAGGGACATAGCTGAATTTTTGTAGGATCTCGAATTGGTACAAGAAATTCATTTTATCATTCATTTTAATTTCTATGTTAAATTAACAAAGCAATTAGTAAATTTTTTTAAAAATTGTATCATTTTTCTCATACGTATAACTTGTTTGTCAAACATTTAGTATTGTATCTTATACCTCTAAAAATTTAATTTTATTAAATGTTGTTATGTAAATATTAATTTTATGTGACAATAAATTTGTGGGTTATAGTGAGAGGTATTTTAGACTTAAATATATTGTAATAGTACTTCTATTATTATTAGTTAGGGTTGTAGTAGTACTTATATTATTGTTAGTAGAGGTAAGTGGGGAATTTATATATAATCTCACTTAATAAAATTTAAAATTTTGGAGAAAATATCATTTTTAAGTTAATTTTTTTATACAATGCTTAGCACTTGATTTTTAGAATCTCATTTAATTCATAATACAAAATAAATTAGATTAATACTTGTTTACCTAAAGGCTTGTACATGTACATCCAATTAATTTATATAATACCGAGCACACTTTGTTAGATCATATTTTTATAAAAAGTAAAAAAATTCGAAATTTGTAATAAAAATAGGATACTATAACAAAAAACAATTTAAACTATATCAGGCCCATTAAAATCAGTGTTACATAATTGGGCCCTACAAAATAGAGGATATGAAAAAGGTAGGTAAAACCCTAATATAAGCAACTAGTACATGGCTCTAAAATAATAAATTGGTGTTATTTTTATTTTCTCTGAAAGAGTATTTTGGTTAACAACATTTGGTGGTTATCATGAATTGATGTTGTTTACCAAGGTTAAGGTAATAATTTGAATTTCTTCATTTTCCTTTGTTATGCGTTTTTTCCACAAATTATATATAAATATTAAAACACTACAATAAGTATCCTATTTTTCTTGTACATATGTATATAGGTTGACATGAAATGTTACTTGTATTTGTTTTTACATGACCTCCATTTCAAAAATTATCCTTTTCAACATTATATGTGAAGGTAAGAAAAACAAATTTAGTTATATTTATATTATATTTTTTGTTCCTCATAAATAATATGCATGATACATTAAAAAACAAAAAATTATAGATAGGAAGCCCACATATTATTTATATTTATGTTCATATTTGTTTAATTATCTTATTAAATTTATTTTATATTTGTGTGTGACCTTACTTAGGAGACATTTGGACATAAATTATTTTTTTCTTGTTATTTGCAACAAGTTCCACAAAAAATGATGAAAATTCTTAAGTTCATTATCTTTGTCCTCTTTATCAATGCTCCAAGTCCCTTCTCTTTCTCCTCTTCATCAATCTAGGCGTGTAAGCTAGTGGTGGTGGAAGATTTTCTTGAGTTTCATTATCTTCCATTAATGATTATTTTATCAAATTAGGTACTCAATAATGAAGAACAATTTAGGCTCTCTCAGAGGATGTGGAACTATCCTTGAGAGCTTCTATTAGTTATATACTAATACATCAATTTCTTCAGACATGAATTTTTTTGGAGTTTTGTCTTTGTTATCCATTTTTGAATATTCAAGAAATAGCTCAATTTAGACCCATATGGGGTAGGTTGTGGGGTTGGACAAAAATTGAGTTAGGTTTCTGGACTCACTACACTTTGAATTTTTTTCAAAATTTACAACATATTTCTAGAGCATAGGTACGTTAAGAGTTTGGAGATCTTATTATTTGTTTGTATTTTTTTAACATATTGAAATGATTAAAGAATTATTTATTCCAATCAATCATTTGGATTAAAATAACTCAAAGGACTATAAAAAATTATGAGTACCATATAAAAGTAATATAAATGATATTTAAATAATTTTAATATATTTTTGTGAGCATTAATTATTTGTTGAAAATATATTCTCATTATAAAATAAAGTTACAAACTTATAATTCTTTCCATAAATGATTACTTTGTATAATTATTAAAATATTTTTTCAGAAAAATTATATTGTCTAACTCTAATATAACTGGTAGATTCAAATTATAACTAAAAATTACAAAGTTGGTATAAAATTTAACTTGTCATTTTCTACCATTTGTTAGTTAGAAAAAAAAAGCTTAGTGGGCCACATAATAGTCATTTCTTACCAAACTCAATAAAATTATGATGAACTACTTAAAACCTTAGACCAAGCTTAGACCAAGCTTAGTAGTGTAACTCCTTAGTTTTGATGATCACAACACAACAAGCCATCATGTTATTATTTAAGATTGTTTGCACGATATATGAGCTTAATGACATTGCTATTTAAGCATCATGACAGCAAGCTCTCATAAGACAGTAATTTATTTTAGCAAGCTATGATCACGTTATTCAAAATAATAGCAAGCCAAGATGGACAGTTCAGATTCAACAAGGAAACAAATTTTTAAGGAGAAATTTTAGGAATTTCTTTTAATAAATTGTAAGGAGTCTCTATTATATTATATGTGGTTTATATATATTAGAGCTCAGTTATAAAATGTTTTCTAACTTTAAAATAGTTCCTAATTTGTAGGAGTTTGTTTTCTTTTCAAACTCTATCTCCTACAAATCTGATTGAAAAATGTTTTATACTCATACAAAATAGAGACTTTTTCTGATCGTTTTTCTTTCTTTCTCTCTTCTATCAAACGTATACATGAACGTTCGAAATCATCCCAACTAATTTAAATGTTAGAATTGGATTCTAACCATTTTAAGTTGTTGAGGTTGTTTTGAACGTTAGTGTATATTTCTATATGAGTTTTCTTACAGTTTTTATGACAGACGTATTGCACCAAGAACACTCACAACTCACTGATCTTTATTAATTCTAAAATACTCTCAAGCTCTTAATTATATACACCTGTTTTATCTTAGAGAGTCTATAGTTTGAGTTATAATTACTTTATCATTCGATTTGTATTGTTCAATTTATATTGATTAGTTGCTGGATAGTTGCCTAAGGGAAACAAGGGTTTGGTGGACTAGTGCGAGAGAAGTTTGTACTGCGGGGTAGTATAGTACTTAGAGGGCAGGTTCAAAAATAGGGTTTCAGCAAGCCATTATCAGCTGTTGGGATAAAGGGAGATACATTATTATATCTTGTAGTTATAAACTTATTGTGATTCAATAATATATTCTCTTACCAAGTTGGTAAGGGACCCGGATGTAGACCATAGGGGATTAAGGGTCGAACCTGGCTAAAATTCTTGTGTGTTCTTATCACTTTTCTGCATTTAGTCATCTTAGCTTACTATCATTTTTAGATTATTGAACTGTTTATAAAATCTCAGTAAGCGATTATCGGGTAAAATTTAAAACTAATCTTAGTTTACCATAATCTACATGGACAGTGAAGAATCTCAAAGATAAGGAAGACCTCTCATGAACATATCTCAAAGCATTCATTTCTAAAATCTACACGGACAGTGAAGAATCACCCTCTAGAACAGGTTATTGGTAATATTACTTATGGACTCAAGACAAGGAAAGGCAATGCAATTTTTTGTGCTTATGCTGCATTTCTAGCTCAAGAGGAACCTAAGAATGTTAAAGAAGCACTCGAAGATGAAAATAGGATCTTCGCTATGCAAGAAGAACTCAATCAATTCGAACAATGTGATGTTTGGGAATTTGTCAAGCCACTAAAGAATACTTCAGTAATTGGTATAAAATGGATTTTCAGGAATAAAGAGAATGAATTTGGTACTGTTACTAGAAATAAAGCAAGGCTTGTGACACAAGGGTACAATCAACAAGAAGGCATTGACTTTGATCAAACTTATGCTCCAGTAGCTAGATTGGAATCAATTAGGATGCTTCTTGTTTATGCATGCTACAAGAAGATCAAGCTACATCAAATGGACGTCAAAAGTGCTTTTCTTATTGGATTTATGGAATAAGAAGTTTATGTCAAGCAACCCCCTGGTTTTGAACATGAACAACATCCAGACTATGTTTGCAAGCTCAAGAAGGCATTATATGGCTTAATGTAAGCATCAAGGGCTTGGTACAAGAGGCTTAGTAAGTTTTGGCCAAAAATGACTTCATTCGAGGTAAAATCGATCCTACTTTATTTACTAGGCAAAATGGTAATGATATTTTGATTGTCGAGATATATGTAGATGATATAATTTTTGGATCCACTAATGATTCTATGTGTCAGTGGTTTTCTAAGTGTATGAGCAGTGAATTTGACATGAGCATGATGGGTGAGCTGAACTATTTTTGGGACTCTAAATCAAGCAATCTAAGGATGGCATCTATGTTCATCAGTCAAAGTATGTGGAGAACTTGCTGACTAGATTTGGATTTGAGCATGTCAAGTCAAAATCTACACCAATGAATCAAAACAGCAGGGCTGACTTCAGAATGGTAAGGCAGTTGATATCAAAAAATATAGAGGCATGATTGGTAGTCTTTTATATTTTACTACTTCCCGACTGGATATTATGTATAGTATTTGTGTATGTGCTCGTTTTTAAGCTAAACCTAAGGAATCACACTTAAATGTAGTTAAATGAATATTTCGATATTTAAGTAGGACTATTAATCTTGGGTTATTTTATCCTATTACAAGAACATTTGATGTTGTGGGGTATAGTGGTGCAGATTATGCAGGATGTCAAACTGATAGAAAGAGCACAAGTGGTGTTTGTACATACTTAGGACAAACTCTTCTATCTTGGCAAAGTAAGAAACAAACTTCAGTTACATTATCCACAGCAGAAGATGAGTATTTAGTATGGGGTAGTTGTTGCTCTGAAATTTTGTGGATGCTTCACACTCTACGAGATTTTGGAATCAAGTATGGCAAAGTTCCAATCTATTATGACAATACTAGTACCATCAACATATCAAAGAATCCTGTGAATTACTCAAGAACAAAGCATATTGATTTTTATCACCATTTCTTGAGAGATAATGCTGCCAAAGGTAAGATTAAATTAGTTTTTATGCCTACTGAATATCAATTGGCAGATATCCTTACAAAACCCCTTGGCGAAGAAAGATTTTCTACCATTCGAAGAGAACTTGTCATGTGCAGTGTATAATGGCAAGCTATCTTTAGAAATTTGGTAATGTTAACTTACTATTAATTTTCATATTAGCTTAGTATGATTGTTTATTAAATGTCATAATTTGTGTTTGATTTGATTTATTAATTTTGACATGCCATTATCTGTTTATTGGTGCTTACTTGTTTGTGTGTTTTAATGCTTTCTTTTCTCCAAAAGAGGATGCTCTCAACACTTCTGATCAGCCCTCAACCTAGATCTTTTTAATGCTTTAAGGTGATGAAATTTAGGAGATTTATGTTTATTTAAGGTTTATTTAAGACTTGTTTCATCTGTCGAGGTTAATCTGGTGTGGTTTGCTACTTGGTTTATGAACTTGATTTATGATAGTTATTTTTGCTTAATACTTGATTTGCTTTGGTTATGTTAAAAATTGGTGAGGTAATGATATGTTGCTATGTTGGTTGTGTTGGATATGCATTTGTTGTTATTTACAGTATAATTATTTGCAGTAGTGTGTTATAAAGTATTTCTTAATTTTGAGATATGCATAGATTTAGGGGGAATTTTATAATTCTCCTAAATGTGTGTAATCATCAAAAAGGGGGAGATTGTAACTCCTTAGTTTTGATGATCACAACACAACAAGCCATTATGTTGTTATTTAAGACTATTTGTAGGATATATCATCTTAATGACATTGTTGTTTAAGCATCATGACAGCAAGTTGTCATAAGACAGTAATCTATTTCGTCAAGCTATGATCACATTATTCAGAACAATAGCAAGCCAAGATGGACAGTCCAGACTCAACAAGGAAATATATTTTCAAGGAGATATTTCAGGAATTTCTTTTAACGAATTATAAGGACTTCTCTATTATATTATACGTGGTTTATATATATTAGAGCTCAGTTATAAAAAAATTTCTAACTTTAAAACAGTTCCTAATTTGTAGGAGTTTGTTTTTTTTTCAAACTCTATCTCCTAGAAATCTGATAAAAAATATTTTATACTCATACAAAATAGAAGAGACTTTTTCTGATCATTTTTCTTTCTTTATCTCTTCTATTAAACGTATATATGAATATTGGAAATCATCCCAACTAATTTAAATGTTAGAGTTGGATTCTAACTATTGTAAGTTGTTGAGATTGTTTTAAACGTTAGTGTATATTTATATACGAGTTTTCTTGCAGTTTTTATGACTGATGTATTGCAGCAAGAACACTCACAACTCACTGATTTTTATTGGTTCTAAAATACTCTCCAGCTTTTAATTATATACACGTGTTTTATCTTAGAGAGTCTATAGTTTGAGTATAAATTACTTTATCATTCCATTTGTATTGTTCAATTTGTATTGATTAGTTGCTGCATAGTTGGCTAAGAGAAATAAGGGTTTGGTGAACTAGTGCTAGAGAAGTTTGTACTACTGGCTAATGTAGTACTTAGAAGGCAGGTTTAGAAATAGGGTTTTAGCAGGCCATTATCAACAGCTGGGATAAAGGGAGATATATTATTGTATATTATCTTACCAAGTTGTAAACCTACTGTTATTCAATAATATACTGTCTTACCAAGTTGGTAAGGGACCAGGTCGTAGACCATAGGGGATTACGGGTCGAAGCCGGCTAAAATTCTTGTCTGTTCTTATTACTTTTCTGCATACTATTTTTTGCACCGCATTTAGTCATCTTAGCTTATCATCATTGTCAGATTATTGAAGTGTTTATAAAATCTCAGTAAGGGATTATCCGGTAAAATTTAAAACTGATCTTAGTTAGCCATAATCACCGTCCCATAACACATATTTTTTTTACTTTTTCATCTAAAATTCATAATTTTACATATCTTTTTAAAATATATTTTTTTGAATTAAAGTTTAATATTTATAATTTTATTCAAAAAAGAAATTCGAGAACTAATATATGAACCTATCCTCCTTATTCATCTTAAAATCATAATGGAATTATATTTTGGTACATATTAGACAAAATAATGTCTTTGTGTACCTTTTTGTGAATGCTAGCAAAAAAATACAAAGTGGGCTGACTTTGCCTGTTTGCATTTCCTACTTTGTGGAAAGACCCAAAATTTATTAGAAAACTTTTCTATTGAAAATTTTGAGTTAAAAAAATATAAGCATGGTTTTCAATAATAAATTTTTATTACAGTTGAAAGTATTAAAAATATTCATTATAATTACGTCAAAGTACATATGGTCAAGTCAGACCATTATAATTTCAAAATAAAATTGATTAATAATTAAATAAAAATCAACAGTCATATTATCATTCATTTTAATTCTTATGTTTAAATAAACAAAGCAATTAGTAAATATTTTTATAAACCGTATCATTTTTCTCATACGTATAAATTTTTGTCAAATTTTTTTTATCCTATCTTATACCTATAGAAATTTAATTTGATTAAATGTGGTTATGTAAATATTATTTTGTGCATGACATATAATTTATTATTGTTAGTTAGGGTTGGATTAGTACATATATTATTGTTAATTGAGGTGAATAGGTGGTTTATATATAATCTCACTATATAAAATATAGAATTTTCGAAAAAATGTCATTTTGAAGTTATGTTTTTTATACACTGCTTAGCAATTGATTTTTAGAATGTCATTTTATTTACAACACAAAATAAATTAGAGTAATACTTCTTTAGGCTTCTACATCCACATCCAATTAATTTACATAATACATGGAGCAAAGTATATTGAATTAAAAATTTGAACTATATTGGGCCCATTGAAACCCATGATATACAACTAGGCCTGCAAAATGGAGTTTATAAAAAAGGTAGGTAAAACCCTAATACAAGCACAAGTGGGCGCAGCCTTACAAACAAAATAAACTTTTACATGGCTATAAAATAGTATTTTGGTGTTTTTTATATTTTCTATAAAAAAGTGTTTTGGTGTTCTAAGGTTAAACACATCTCCAAATGAATTGGTGGAGGATTAAGTAGATAAGATTTGGAGGTTTTCATGAATTGATGTTGTTTAACAAGGTTAAGGTAATAATTTGTATTTCCTTGTTTCTTCATTTTTATTTCTTATATGTTTTTTGAACAAACTTTTGTTAAAACTTAAAACCGTACAATAAGTATCCCATTTTTCTTCTATATATGTATATAGATTGACATGGAATGCCACTTGTATTTGTTTGTACATGACCTCCATAACAAGAATTATCCCTTTCAGAATTAAATGTCAATGTTAAGAAAAAGAATTGAGTTACATTTATAATAACTTTTTTCAATCAATCAATCAATCGTACATAATAATACCACCTAGGGCAGTGTCTGGGGATGGTGTATCGTACGCAGCCTTACCCTCATTCTAAAGAATCAAGAGGTTGTTTCCTTAAAAGACCAACGACTTGTGTGTATGCACAAATATGTGTGTCCTAGGTAAGCAATGATCCATAAACATAAGTACGGAAAGCGAGGCAAAGATAAACAATGATACAATATCTCAGCCCATGTCCTTCTTCACATTGGACTTACCGTAAAAAGCTTCGTTCATTGGTTCATTGTTGTAAGCCTCTTCTATTTCTCCTACTGCACTCCTTTTGATGCCTCAAACGCCATATTTCCCTTGGAGATCACTCTCTAAACTAAATATTTGAAGTACCACAAACCTATCAAAAAAACTAAAACAGCACACAATCCATCTACCATATCATGTAATTAGTCATATGGCATTAAAAAACGACACTGTAGCACCTACACGAGCAACTAAGACTATTAATAACTATGAGAATAAACTACCAAACTTATGAAGTATAAGTACTAGACAAATAAAATTATTACCAACTACCAAAAAGTGCACTAAATTACAAACTACACATACAAACTACGAAAGTCCAAACTAATCTGCCACCCTTATCCTCCTACGCCAAGATCTCCTATCTGAGGTCATGTCAGCACTGAGGTTTAGGGCCCTTAAGTCCAGCGTGAGTAGATCAACCCAAGTCCTCCTTGGCCTCCCTCTCCTTCTTGATCCTGAAACCACTAAATCCTCCACCCTGCGCACTGGAGTAGCTATCCTTCTTCGCCTAATATGCCCAAACTAACACAATCGACCTTCCCTCACTTTTTCTGCACTAGGCGCAACTCGTAATTTATTCCTGAAAAAACCATTTGACAATCTATCCAACATGGTACGTCCATAAATCCACTTTAACATTCTCATTTCCGCCACCTCTAACCTACACTCTTGAGCCTTTTTCAATGCCCAGCACTCCGACCCGTATAACAAGGCCGGTCTGATCGCTACCCTATAAAGTTTTCCTTTTACTCTGAAAGGAACCCTCCTATGACACAATATTCCTGTAGCAGCCCTCCATTTTAGCCATCCTGATTTGATACGATGTTTAACATCCGCATCTATCCCCCCTTCCTTATGCAAAACGGAACCCAGATACCTGAAATTATCTTTGGGGGGCAATACTTGATCGGCCATCAGAACATCCACCCCCTCACCATTCGGTAGATTACTAAAGTTACACCACAAAAATTCCGTCATAGATCGACTAATCCGTAATCCATTAGACTCCAATATATACCTCCATCGCTCTAATGTTACATTAACTGCAACCCTTGTCTCCTTAATTATGACTATATCATCCGCGAATAGCATACACCAAGGTACACTATCCTGAATCCCCTAGTTAGAACATCCATTATAACTGTGAAAAGAAATGGGCTTAGCGAGGATCCTTGGTGAAGTCCTATTCCTACCGGAAAGTAATGAGCATCCCCAACCGGTGTTCGAACACACGTCCTTACCTGAAAATACATTTCTTGTATCACCCTCAAATATATCCATGGCACCCCTTTAGCCACCAAACTTTCCCAAATAACCATTTATCCATTCATTTCCGGCCATCTCTAATCTTATCTACCCCCTCTACTCTCTAACATACACAATTTCTGAATTTCTTTCTGTGTTATTATTTCATTTATGAAAAATAAATGCGAAAGAAGAGATATGATCTTTTATATTAAATAATACAAACGTCCTTCCTTTATCCAAGAAAACTGTGGTTTATTCATCCAAAGCAATATACAAACATGTTGCCATCCCGGTTTACTCGTAATTACTTTGTTGTTTTTCTCCCCCAGTTCTCCGGGTTTGGAAAATAACTCCTTACTTGATCCGCCACCAAACAAACACAACCACATATAAATATACTTCAACTGGTGTAGAAATTGCCTCTAAATGGACTAGATTCTCCGATAGTACCAAAATAAAAGGGCCAATATTAAAAGAAATACAGGGAGATGAAAGCCTTGTCATCAGGTTTGATAATTAGGGTATCTATAGGAGTTGTCATTAGATATATTTCCTTGTTATTTATTTATTTATAATTTATTTGCATTTTATAGTTTCTTGTTATATAGTGTGTGTTTTTCATTTATAAGTTGTGTGTTTTCGTGTAATAGAGTTATCTTTAATTGATGGATTTGGTAAGAAGTAGGGATGGTGGTGGTGATAGTGGTAGTAATTTAGGGAGAAGAGTTTCTCGGGAGGGGCAAAGGTCAACTAATGTCTATTTTCGAGTAGGTACGCTGAATGTAGGTTCTCTGACCGGGAAATTTTTAGAACTTGTGGATATGTTAAAGAAAAAAAAGGTAGATGTGATTTGCATTCAGGAAACTAAGTGGAAGGGTAGTAGTACTAAGGAAGCTAACGGGTTTAAATTGTGGTATTCAGGGGTTGGTAATACAAGGAATGGTGTGGGTATTTTGATAAGTTCTCTCTTGAAGGAGAATATAGTAGAAGTGAGTAGAGTCAGTGATAGGATTATGAAGATTAAACTCGTAGTTAATGAAGAGATCGTTAATTTTGTAAGTGTGTATGCACCCCATGTTGGTTTGAGTGAGTTAGCGAGAAAGATTTTTTGAGATTATTTGGATGAAATAGTTAGGTTGATACCTAGGGACCAGAATTTATATATAGGAGGTGATTTTAATGGTCATATTGGCGAACAATCAGATGGTTATGTAGGTATTCATGGGGGTTTTAGTTTTGGGTTGAGGAACAAGAGTGGGTGGGATCTTTTGGAGTGTGCTTTGGCACATGAATTAATGATTACTAATTCTTGTTTTAAAAAAAGGGATGATCATCTGATTACTTTTAGGAGTGGAGGTTGTAACTCATAAATCCATTATCTTCTTATGAGAAAAGGCAACATGGATTGTAAAGATTGTAAAGTATTCCTGAGTGAGGCATGTACTACTCAACATCGTTTATTGGTAATGGATATATGTATAAGGAAAAGAGTAGTACAAGATAATAGAGAGGTGACACCGAACATTTTATGGAAAAATCCAAAGGGAGACAAAGTAGGTATTTTTAAAGAAAGGATTGGGTTGGCAAAAGACAGATTTTATGATGAGGATGTTAATAGAATGTGGAATCGATTGCCCTGTACAATCAAAAATGTAGCTACAGGTATGTTAGGGGTTACCTGAAGAAAGGTTCAGGTGCAGAAGAAAGCTTGGTTGTGGGACCAAGAGGTGCAGGAGCGAGTAAAAATTAAACATGATCGTTTTAGGGAACTTTTGTGTTGCCAAGATAATGAACAAGTTGATATGAGAAGAATTTTACATAAGGAAGCTAGACGTATGGCTAAGAAGACAGTAGCAGAGGCAAAATCAAAAGCGTACGAGGCTATGTATAATCACCTTGGTACAAAAGAGGGTCAAAATGGTATTTATAGATTGACAAAGGTTAGAGAAAGGAGGAGGAGAGATTTAGGTTTTGTTAAGTGTATAAAGGATGTTAATGGATACGTGCTAGTGAAGGATAAGGATATTCGGAATAGATGGCATAACTATTTCAAGGAGTTATTTAATGAGGAGAGAATTGGTGTTAGGGTGATAGGATCAGATAGTGCATCTGACTTTGACTTTGGTGTTCAGCCTTCTATGAGCAGAGCCGAAGTTAAGGGAGCATTACCTAAGATGGGGAGAGGTAAAGCTATAGGGCCAGATCAAATACATATAGATGTATGGTTGTGTTTGGGTGAAGAGGGAGAGAAATGGCTAACGAGGTTATTCCACAATATACTTTGGAATAGTGTCATACCGCAGGAATGGAGGCTTAGCATGGTAGTGCCGATCTATAAAAATAAGGGAGATGCACAGGATTTTAGCAATTATAATCAAATACATGATATACTAAAAAATGAAAATTTATAGCTAAGAAGCCCATATATTATTTATATTTTATCTTCATATTTGTTTAATTATACTGTTAAATTTATTTTATGTTTATGTGTGACCTTTTTTCAGAGACATATGTAGAGGAATTTTATTTTTCTTGCTATTTGCAACAAGTTCCACAAATAATGAAGAAAATGCTCCAAGTCCCTTATGTTTCTCCTCTTCATCAAACTACTAGTGTAAGCTTTATTTGTTCTTCTTTAAACTTTACTATGCAAATATATAAAATAAATATATATGCACATAGTACAAGTGAAGCCCTCATCACTATTTACCTTTATATTACCTGACACATGGTTGAAAATGAGATTTCTTACTTATAAAGATTTAGGCTCTGTTTATGACAAATTATAGTGCTGTAAAAACTTATATAACAATACAAGAACACGTAGGCTCACCATTTTCAGCCTCACTAGAACCTTCTATTGATGTAATAGATCAGTAACTATTCAAAAAGTATATAGTTATGATTTTTCTTGAATCCAGTAGTAATCACTATTTAACTTTACATTACCGGATATATAGTTGAAAATGAGATTTCTTACTTGGTAAAGATGTAGGCTCTATCTGGGACAAATTATAGTTTTGTAAAAACTTATATTTCAATACTTGAACAGGTGGGTAAACTTATATTTCGTACGCTCACCATTTTCATCCTCATAGTCTTAGTAGTGGAATTTGTGGTGGTATTGTTGGTGGTGAAGTTCGTGCTAACTTAAGTAGTGTCATTGGTGGTAACTTTAATTATGGCATCAACGGTGGTAGCATTGGTGGTATATTAGGTAGTCTTAGTAGTGACATTGGGGGTAGCATGACTAGCATCTTTAGTGGTTACATTGGTGGTACTAGAGACGATAACATTAGTAGTGGATTTGGTGGCATTGATGATGACATTGGTTGTAGTGCTCTTGTTAGTGCAATTGGCGGTATTGGAAGTGATATTTTTGGTCGGATAATTGGTGGTGGTATTATTGGTGTTGGTGTTAAAGTTCGTGGTAGTTTAAGCATTTCCATTGGTGGCCACATTAATTATGGTATTACAGGTGGTACAATTGGTGGTGGCATTGGTGGTAACATTGCTGGTAGCTTTAGTAGTGGCATGGCTAGTTGTCATACTTTCACCATTGGTGGTATATATAGTTTCAACATTGGTGGTATATTGTCTTAATTGTGGGAAGGGTGGTAGCATTCGTGGTAGCTTAAGTGGAAGCATTGGTGGTGGCATTGCTGGTAGCTTTAGTGGTAGCACTGGTTGTATGTTCGGTAATATTCGGAGGTAGTGGTTTTAGTTATGGTGTTGGTCCCGGTTCCATTGGCCTATTAGGATCGCTAGTGGTGAAAACCTTGATAGTGGTGGCATTGGTGGTAGTGCTATTCAACATTATCCTAATAATTCCTTGGAGTTCCTCATGTGGCTATTTCCTAATTTTGTTTCTTTTGCTACTCCCAACGCTACTATCAATTTTACAGAGGATGAACCCATGTTCACAATAGGATTTGTGACTTGGAGGAGATGTACTTCCAAAAAACAGCTCACGTTCTCCAAGAATTTCGGGTTCTCCAAATAGTTGATAAACCTTAGGCTCTTTATATGATTTTCAAGATGTCTCAGCTCTTATAAAATTGTACCATACAAATTGTAAATCATTTTAAAAATATAATATATATTTTAGATATGTTTTCATCATGCCTATAAAGGAATAATTTTTCAAAATTTAAAAAACAATAAATTGATAAAAAATAGAGAAATGAGTTCCTTAAGAAAAAGAACAAAAAAGTACAATTAGTTCATAGCTTAAGTTACTAGTTTGTATGAACCTTCCTCTAAAATTTATTATTAACAAGTGGTTATTAATTTATTCAAAATAACAAGTGGTTATTAATAAAGTTATTGGGTTCTATGAACGTTCATCTAAATGATTGATGAAGGTTTAACCATAACCCAATTTTAATGGTAACCTAGTAACTCACCCACAATCATGAAGGTTTGTTCTCTAACTCATCATTTCTTTGTTTAATTCATTCGTTATTTATATTATGTTTTGTTCTTATTGTGCATTCCTTAGATCTAAAATTTTACCTAACACATTAAACTTTAATAATTGTATTAAAATTATATTGAACACATATATAAATATTTATACAAAAAACAACTATAGAACATAAAATAATATATAAACGCTAAAATGAATGCTTACAAACTTAAATCATATATTTATTTATATTTTACTTTATTTCAAATACATTACATAAAATACAATGTATAAAATATAGAACATGAAAAATAGAACATATAATAAATAGAAAAATGGAAGGAAGCACATAATTCAAAGAATTACAACACATATCAAAATATAGAAAATGTGAAAAAATATAAAATGTTTAAAAGTTATTTAAAGTATTAAAAAATATTGAAAATTCAAACTCCACAAAATTTACCTTACACATTAAATTTCAATAGTGATATGTAATATTAAACATACACTAAACATTTTTAATTTCATTACAAAATATAAATAAGTTACAAAAAATACTATTAGAGAACACAAAATAATATATAGGAACCAAAAAATGATGTTAAACAAAATTAAATCATATATTTATAGAAATTTAATTTATTAAAAATACAGAACATTATACAATTTATAAAAATATAGAACATAAAAATTAAAGCATATAACAATAGAGATAGAAAGAATTATAAAATATATAAGACAAACAAATTATATAAGAAGTAAAAATACTAAACCTCTAAATAGTAGTGAATGCTTAAAAGTTTTTAAGTGTTAGAAAATATTAGGCAAATGACAATTAATGGAAGAAATATTATTTTTACTGCATTTAACATAGAACATGGGTTTGTAGATGGCAAGAAATATACTGGAGGTTGAGATCCAAAAATTATAGACTTTGTCATGCATCAAGATAAGTCACCGGGTCCACATGGGTTGAAGCCGGAATTTTTCAAACTTATTGGAATATTGTTAGAAGATATGTTGTTCAATTTTGTGGGACTTTCTTTGATACAGAACATGAGAACATGGGCCAAGGGAACTAAATCTTATGCTTATACATCTTATTTAGATATTCGACCTATCTCTCTTGATAATGTTCTGATGTGTATATTATCTAAGGTGCTGGAGAATAAATTTAAATGATGTTTAAACTCGATAATGTTTAACAAATAAAGTGCTTTTAATGAACGGATGCTATTAACTTATAATGAAATGATTGCATTTGAAGTCATAGGGAAAAAAGGATGTGGTTGGTTTAAAAATTGATATTTTTAAGGCATAAGATAGGTTGGAATAAAGATTTATTAAACAAATGTTGCATAAATTTGGTTTGCACTAAGCCTGGATTTCTAATATTATGATATTGTTCTGAAATTCTCATATAGTTTTATACACAGTAGTGGAATTTTTGTTGATATGCATCCGCAACGGTGACTTCGACATGGAGATCCAATCTCTCCCTACTTGTATATTCTATGCGCGGAAGGTTTAAATCTATCATTAGAAAGTTAGAAGAAACATGTTTGCTTCATGGAGTTAAGGTTGCTAGAGGAGCTCCAAGTATCTCCCATGTGTTATTTGGTGATGATTATTTTTTCTTTTTCAAGCAACGAGTGTAGACGGAAGGAATATGAAGTGTATTTTATAGAGGTGTGAGCGTTGTCTTGACAAGTAGTCCATTATGTTAAGTCTACTGTGTTCTTTAGTCTTAATACTTGTGCTGATAATTGAACACTCATATGTCATATCCCGGGGGTTGAAGAAATTGAATTGATAAACCATGAAAATATCTTGAAATGTCAATATAGTGGTGGTCTATGAGTTAGGAGTTTGAGGAACTTCCATACAATTATGCTTGCCAAGCAATATTGGAAAATCATTAGTGGAATATCTAACATATACTTTAACTTACTTCCCGTTCGGTGGTGGGCTCCACAATTGTGCAAGATAGGTCAGCCTAGAGTTTTTCTAGTTCAATGTTTAACAATTGTTTATTTCCATTGGGTTTGGCCTCCGAATGCTTGCTTTTACCACCGGTGTCATTCTCTTCATAATCTTGATCTTTGTCGAGATTTTTAAGCATGATAATTCTTGTTGTCCCCTGGTCTTCTCTCATTTCCCCGACACCCTTCTCAGTTGGGTACTACATCTTGAGATTGGGGATTGACCCAATAGCTTGGAAGGCCAAAAATAATGGTTCTCCTAGGAGTGCGTTATAGGGGATTTTAGAATCTTACGATGTAGAATTTTACTTATTTTACAATGTAGAATTTTACCTATATGACATTTTATTGGTACTAATATGTAAAGTAATTGTACATTCACAAGGTATATGCAGTCCGTCGAAGGCCTCAAGAGGTACCTCATGGCATGGCTCCACCTGTAGTCCAGCTAGGTTCTTTTTGCTATACGTCCGATGAAATAAGATATTAGACGAACTCCCTTCATCTACTAACACTTTCCATATATTATTTCCCCGATGACATGGTGGATTATCAGCGGATCTTCATAAGGTTATATGACATCCTTGTAGTCCTCTTTCTTGAAGGAGAGCGACATAGTCTATCTAGAAGGCCTGAACTAGTATAAATTATAAACTCGATGAGCGTACCTTTTCTTGAAATTTTTACTGTCAACTCAAGGGTATTGCTTCCCGAATTTGTTCTTCACCTCTCCCTGATATCTCATTTTTGGCTCTGTGTTCCTTGTCTCATTCGGCCCCAACTCATCCCTCGAGTCTCTTAGAAATTCATTGAGTTCTTCAGCCTTGATCATTTTTTAATCAGCTTCTTCAAGTGAAAATATTCATCACTATTTTGCTCATTATATTCTTGGTAGTAACAATACATATCGGAATTCGTATGTGGTTGGCCATCTTAATTTTAGCTGGTCGGAAGAAAACTGGGTTGCCTTTTATTAGTGGAAAATTTGGAAATCAGCGCATTAAGTGGTGTAAACCCAGTCAATTATCTAACTCTTCGCCTTTCCAAGCCTCAATCCGTTTCCTTCTTATCATTAAACATTTAATTCATTTCGGGAGTAGTTCGTAGTGGCTTGACAGCCGGTTATGGTCACCTCTTCGGGGCTCCCTATATCCCTCCAGAATCTCCATCTTCCTTCAAATGTACTTACCCCTATATATACCATTCATGGACTTTGGGATATAATCATAAATTGAGAATAAAAAGGGAAAAAATATAAATTTCATTAAAATTGGAAATTCATATAATGTCCTACATGCTCGCCATTAGGAGATTCAAATAACATTACTAAGTAAATGACTAAATTTAATAATCCAAAATAAATAAACAGGAAGGCTTTAGAGAGGTGTACTAGAAAAATTTGCGGAATCTGGAAGTGTACCAAGTGTTTTTAATAGGTTCGCATTCCAATAGTCTTTAGCTTATACGTTCCCGGCCTTATGACTTCTGCTACAAAGTAAGGGTCTCTCCAATTGCCTGAAGTTTTCCTTGCATAGCAGACATGGAAATTGCTAACTTCCTCACCACTAGGTTATCGACAAAGAAATGTGCTCTTTACACACTAATCATAATACTGGGTTTCCT